>NW_015632471.1:59015-76006 GCF_001515625.1 Sinocyclocheilus rhinocerous
GCACCTGTGTAGGTTTTGAATTGGTAAACCATATGTGCACATTTGTTTTGAATTTGTATACCATATGTGCATCTTTTTTTTGTATACCGTATGTGCACATTTGTTATGAATATTTGTATTGTATGTGCATATTTGTGTTTTGAATTTAACGTGTATTTTAATTTATGTATATTGTATGTGTACATTTGTTTTGAATTTAATGTGTATTTTGAATATTTGTACTTCAACATTTATTTGCCATGTGTTCTACATGTTCACTCCTGTATTTTGAATTCAATATATGCAAATAATTGTGCATATTTATATTAAATACTAGGCTCACCAATATTGAGTACATTTGTCATTTAAAACTTAAAACCTGTTATTAAAACAGATTTATTGTTTTTCTACTTAAATAAACAATCTGTATTTGAAAACAGTGTTTTTTATTCATTAAAATAATATCATGAATAAAAGTAAATAGTTAACCCAACAGTTGGGTTATTTTTAACCCAACTGGCTTTTAACCCAATCGTTGGGTTACTTGTTGGGTTATTTTTAACCCAACATTTTTTAGTGAGTGTGTATACAATTCTAAAATGTACAAATGCACTTATAAATATTATATGACGATTTTCTTGAGGATTGTTGTGTTTGTACAACTGTGGATATGCTAATACTTTTACGTTTTAGATGCTGTCCATGTGTCTAAATTATATATTATCTATTCGAACATGTTCACAAATGTGTGAAAATTTTGCATACAACTTTTGTCCTCTACCCACTGCTGTTGTATTGACAGCAAGTGGCTAAAAGGAGAAAAATAAATTGGTGAGATGAGAAAAAATGGAAATGGAGAATGATTCCTTGCCCAGAGCTTCTATGCCCAGAGGACTGTTGGCTTGATTTATACTAACAAATGAGTTAAAATGGCCATAAATGGTGTGAGGACAAAGGCAATATTGCACCTAATCTGAAGTGTTCAGGCGCTAATGCTGTTTTAACCAAGCTGCTACTTATTTCAGGTTATTATAGAAGTGACAGGCTATTCGTTTGGAGTCTAGTGTCTCCCTTGATGTTCTGGCACAGCGGAGAGGCGAACTGGCCTGCGGCTTATCGAAATGTGATGATGCTCAGTACGTTCACTTCATGATTTAAAACCGTGGTCAATTGGCCACTTATCTTCCACCACCTGTCTTCATTGTTGCTCTTCTAGAAGTGTGAAATAATCGCTGTTTGAAAAGATCCTCTCTGGGAGTTGCTGATTATGCTGGCTATCTCTGATCAGATTTCCATCTTTTTGCCTGTTGGCAAGTTGCATGTTGTTGATTTTCGAGGCCTGGTTAGCGTTAGCTTAGGCTAATGGCACTGTATCTGGTAGCTAAACTTGGTGAAATTCTGAAAGGCCTGGGGGAAACAAATTCTGGGAATCGTCATTTTATTTTTCTATTTATGATTCCACGAATGAGCCTCTTGAGAACAAGATGTATGGATAAGCAACTACAACACTACGCTAATGCCTAAGAATTATTTTGGGCTGGCTTTTCTGCAAGCATAGCAATAGTTCGTTCATTAACGGCTGAACATTTTGGAATAAGCATTTTTTTTTTTCATTCCCTTCCGCTGTGCCTCTGCGTGTGTGCAGACGTCTCACCGAGTATGAGATGGATTATGGTGAAGAGCTACACCTTGCATTACCATGCATTCTGCATCACACTGTTGTCTACATTTTGGAAGAATGGCATTTAAAAACACAGACGAAGACACAAATGTGCATCCAGCACCAGAGATTGATGAACTGGCATTGGATGAGAAGTTCTGTTTGTGGAAATATAATTAGCATCTGTTTGTATTCAGCAAAAACAGAAACGACCAACCCATTCAAAGGCTCTGAGGTAAATGAACATCCAAATGCACATTTAGACTGAGAGAATAGAATGTTTTCTCATGAGGTAATGAGCTGATTATAGATATCATTTAGAGCTTACTATTTGTGTCCGAGGAACTGAAAAACAAGCTCAATGTGACAATGGTTAAACACATCCCTCCGATGCATGTGTACCTAGAAGGAAAATGAGTTAACAGTGCAGATTGAATGCACAAATGCCATTAAGTCTCCCTCTGATAGATATCTGACAGATATCAAATACTGATATATGATTTTTAATATAAATTTGACTACTTGATCAGCATAACGTAATTATTTCAATTATCATATGAATAGCAATCATCTCAAAACAAACTCTTTCTTATTTTGTGTGGATGAAAATATGATCATTAATAGTTGCAGTTATTTTCATTAACCATTACTAAACTAGTAAAGTTTGCTTGTTAAGTAAATGTCATCATGTTTCATGTCATCATGCTCAGTAATTTTTTTATTGTATTTATTAAAATGTATGTATTTATATATTTATGTATTTATTTATTTATTTGCAGCAATTTTATACCATTCATTATTTTAAAAATTATTTTCTGATTTATTTATTAATTGATTAATTCAATTAATTAAATTCAATTATTATGAATAGCAATAATACAAATAAAATCTTATTGTGTGTTTTGATGGAAATCTAGTCACTAATTTAACATGCGTAAAGTTGTTTTTGATAACAATTAGTAAACTAGTAAAGTTTGCCTAAGTAAATTTCATAATTTATCATTTTATACAGAGTACAACATTCATTTTTTTTAAATGAGAGATTGCTTTGCAGATTGATGGTTTCCATGTGCTTTATTTCTTTCATTGTTTCTTTTTTTTATTTTTTACTTTTTGCACCAGGGTTGGACATACACATGTTTCTTATTATTTGTGTATTTTTCCATGTAGACAAACTAAAAAAGAGATGAACAAAACTGTAACTGTTCATCATAAATTCACACATCCATCTGTGACTTGACCTCCAATTTATAGTCTATACACACAGATTGCACTGTGTGGAATTGGTATAGATTGTGGAGGGTTTACTAAATGGGTTTATTAGTAATCAAAGTCATGCATGAGAGTGAGACAGTGGCCTTAATATCCACTGTTTCCTCCTGTGCAACTACACAGATTCCTATCAGACAGCAGCGAGTCTTTCTGGAATATTCAACTCTTTTACTTCCTCTGTTTGTCTCTGGCTCTCTAACTCCCTGCTCAGATGGACACAGCCGTCTTATGTCTGTTATCAGCTCTGACAGATAGAGTCTAGGTAACAGCAGCCTTCCATCTTTTATCTCTCTCACCTTCACACCAGTTAAGTCAGAGACCGTGAAAAAGCCCTTATACACACACAGTGTTGGGAGTAACGCTGTAATCTGTGCACTTTCTCAGTAACATAGTAGCGTAACAAAATGGTAAAGCGCTTTCCACTGGTTTGAACTCAACATGCAATTCATTGCATATACTCAAGAAAGCATTGTTCTACTATAGTCATGAGTTTGAATACACAATACTGACAAAATGTGTACCTTGATTGGACCATGAGTTGCAGATAAAAGCATCTGTCAAATGCATAAGGCAAAAGCATGTTGCATTCTCAAAAACATATTGATTTTTTTTTTTCCTTTGTTCAAGTTGCTAATACTTTGTTATGGTTTTCAGTTGTTGAAGTACTAAAAGAGCTTTTGGGTGTCATATTTTATTTTTGTAGGATTGTGAAGGTTGTTGTAGCAAGTCATTAGTTAATGTATGTGATTGCTTTGTTCTTCATCAAAAAATTATGTGTCATAATTATGGAGAAGGTATATTCAGATCTACCTAAACAAAAGCAGGTCTACTTTACAGTGTATTCTTATATCTGCTCATTATTCTTATGATGTTCTTGTAGTTCACACTGCATTAAAAGCTCGCTCACACAGAAGAGTATCGCCACCTTCTCAACATTATCCAGCAGTGTATGTGGGTATGGGTTAGTTCTTAATGCATTCAGTGAGCGTGTGTGGACTTTCAAGAAGACAAGTTAGAATCTCTTCCCCAAAAAGTTGTACACATCAGCAGTGTTGGCCACGAGCAATGTGCATTATGTACAGTAATCAGGTCATTTTTAGAACTTTTTATACTACTTATTTCAAACATGGCATGTAAATGCGGATTACATTTATGCATTTGGCAGATGCTTTTATCCAAAGTAATTTTAAATGGATTTGCATAAGTATACAAAATGCACACCATTTTATCTGTATATGTATTTCCAGGCCAGTCTATACATGATGGAAATTAGCATAAAGATTCAGTAATTCATGTTACTATAGGGAGTTTCGTCAAGAAGATTCCAGGATCTATGTACACATCCATAGAAGGATGGACAGCAAGCAGCAAGTGAACAGACAGTTCTTGAATTTCGTGTGTTAGAAGCATGGAAAATTAGCTAGCTAAAATACCTGAGTGACTTTGACAAGGGCTACATAGTGGTGGTGCGATGACTGGGTCAGAGCGTCTCCAAAATGGCAAGTCTTGTGGGGTGTTCTCAGTACGCAGTGGTTAATACCTACAAAAGTTGTTCAAGGAAGGACAACCGGTGAACCGGCATCAGAGTAATGGGTGCCCAAGGATCATTGATGCACGTGGGTGTGAAGGCTAGACCATCTTGTCCAATTTCACAGAAGAGCTACTGTAGCTCAAATTGCTGAATAACTTATTGCTGGCCATGATAGAAAGGTTTCAGAAGTGCATCGCATGGAGCTTTGTAGCTGCAGACCAGTCAGAGTGCCCATGATGACTCTTGTTCACCACCGAAAATGCCTACATGTCATGTGAGTGTCAGTACTGCTTCTAGGGAGCCAATATCCTGCAGAGTTTAGCTTTAACCAGCTCCAACACATCTGCCTGGAAGTTTCTAGTGAGTCTGAAAACTTTGGCTGTGTCCAAAAAACTGGAAAATGCTGCCTTCGGAGGACACGTTTAAAGGAAGGTGTGTTCGAATCCAAAGTTAGCTTCACTTCCTGCCTCCTGAGATACCTTCATCTGGTTGATTTTTAAAGGCAGCATAGATCGCTGCCTTTGATATCCCACAATCCTGTGTGTTCCATTCCATGATGGTTGAGCTAAAAATATAAAGGTGGCATCTAAAAGTTGCGCTTGGTGGTAAGTTTGTGAATAAATGTATATTTCTCACCTAACTTTTGCACTTTTGATGTTATTTCTAGTGAGAAATCATTATAACAGTAAAAAAAAAAAATATTCACTTAGTTATCACCAAAGATCGTTCTATTTTGCTGTAGAAAATTAAACTGTTGTGCTGCCTCAGAAGTAGGGGTGCTCCGATTGATCGGCTACCGATCACTATCGGCCGATAATCACGTTGGGATGTTTGATCGGTGGTCTCTAAAAAGGCCGATCTCAAAAAAACGATCTCAAGCTGATGACGCTGCCGTGAGAGGTTTGGCACGACATGCAGCGGCACGTCTCAGTCTCTTAAAGTAATTTGAAAACCTTGTGAGAGACGTAATTTCACAAACAGCGAGAGTGAATCACGGCACGCACTCTCTCTTTCTCTTTCAAAATAGGCAAATGGCTTCGAATCACCACATCGCGTCTGTCTATAAGTGAGCTGCACGCTGCACAGTTGACACAGGAATTGTCACTTGCACAATCGAGGCAGTGTCACATCGTCACTAAAGTTTATAAATTGCATTACTTTTTAATTCTTGCCAGGGTTTAACCATTCAGCGCTCGCGCGGTCTCCCGCTCATGCACACTCGCAGCGCACACACATAATGCCAGGTTCACACATACTCTGTTTGCAGTGCCTATGTGGTGTGTATTTTTTCCTCGCTCATGTTAACGGATTAATAAAGCGTGCACACTGCACACGGTTGCTGTCCGGCAGTGTGTTCCAGGAGCGGTGCATCTGCTGCAGTGCAGAGATCGTTTCCGCACCGAGTATGTTTGCTGCGATGCAAGCACTGAATTAAAGTAACAGCGCATTGTTTGCAGTAAATATGAACATGGATTGACACGAAAATGTAGTAATTACACCATAAATGCATATTATTAAAGTCTACTGTGTTTCACAGTCAACACATATGGCTTTTTGGCTAGATTTAAAGGAAAAGAGCACTTAGATAAACAAGGCAATAACAGATGGCACTCGTGGAGGTAGGAAGTTCGTGATAACATAAGAAAAGTAGTTTAAATGTTTTGCCATTTGCTTGAGCAACTTAAAATATAAATCTAAAGTAAATGCAAAAGTAAAAAGCATTGAATAATGTGTTGCTTATATTTATTGTGCCTAAACATGTCTGTGAAAGATTGTATTACTGTACTGTGTAAAAAAAAACAAAAAAAGGCTTTAAAAAGATTGGTATCGGTGATAAATATAGGCAGATACTGCTTTCTGTGATTGGCGATTGGTGATCAGCCTCAAAAATCCTGATCGGAGCACCCCTACTCAGAAGCATGTCCGAAATCAGTTTTGTGAGGTACCTTTGCACAAAAACTGCCCCCTTATGAAAATTAACCATGGTTTTACTACAAATAAAACCAAAAAAAACAAAACAAACATGCTTACTATAGTTAAACCATGGTAACCACAATTAAACATTAACAGCGGTTTTGCTACACTAACAATAGTTTAACCATGGTATTTGTAGTAAAACTGTGGTTATACAAATGGTAGTCAGTATGCCAAAAACCATGGTGACTACACTTTTACTACAGTAAAACCATGGTTAATTTTCATAAGGGCCTGCAAAGTCAGCTCCCTAAGTTTTCGGCAGCCCATGATTTCTTTGGTTCAGGTGTGTTTAATTAGAGTTGGCGCTAAACTCTGTAAGAGAGTGGACCTCCAGGAACTGGTTTGGACACCCCTGCACTATGAGAAGAAGACAGGCCAGTGGAGGCAGTGTTATGCCCTGGGCAGTGTTCTGCTGGGAAACCCTGAATCCTGGCATCCATGTGGATGTTACTTTGATACATACCACCTACCTTAAGATTGTTGCAGACTACATAAACCCTGTCATGGCAATGGTGTTCCCTGATGGTAGTGGCCTCTTTCAGCAGGATAATTCACACTGTCACATTGTTGAGGAATGGTTTGCGGAACATGACGAGCTGTTGTCTTGACCTCCAAATTCCCCAGTCCGACTGAGCATCTATGGGATGTGCTGGACCAGCAAATCTGATCCATGGAGGCCCCATCTTGGAACTTGCAGGATTTCAAGAATCTTCTGCTAATGTCTTTGTACCAGATACCACATGACATGTTTAGCGGTCTTGTGTGGAGTCCTTCCCATAATGCATCAGAGCTGTTGTGGCAGAATGAGGATCTACTCAATATTAGGCAGGTGGTTTTAGTGTTGTGGCCAGTAAGTGTATGTAGCAGTGTGACGATTCATCACCAAAAAACACCTAAAGTTCATGAAAAATAAATGAAAAGCTTTTCTAAGAGACTTTTCTATAATTATTTCCCACGCAGAGATAAATATTCCTTCCCTGAAGTTATCCCCATGAAGCCCATTCTTTGTCATATTAATTGATTTAGCAGTGGTGCACATTGCCAAGCAACACAAGTTCTGATCAAGCAAGAGAAGATTAAAAACAAACACAGCACTGTGATGAATAATTGAAATTGCAACATAGTCTTTAATTAACATTCTTTATTTCGGCGCCAAGATGTATTGTGGCCAATTTATCTGAAAATTTGATAAACATATCCATTAAATAAAAAGAGTGGTTGCATTTTAATATGGGCGTCTGTGGTTCAATGAGTCAGTCCGTGATGTTTCTTGGGTTTAATTAGACTTCATTCAAACGCGGGTACTAATCAACTCGCAGTTGGAGTCTTCCCTTGTATCACCATGGAGCCAGAGAGCATTCACACCCCAGAGCCTTTAAAACACAGCCACAGTAAGGCGTGTAAAAAATTAGTTCCTACAAATTTGCCGTTCACAATCCTTCCAGCCAGAAGAATTACTTGGAGCCCATTCAGTTAAAAACTCATGGTAATTGTGCATCTTGGCTGCTTCTTTGGCGCTTGTCAGAAATATAAATGTGCTTGTGAATCCTAAAGTACAGATGCTAAATTGAAGGATATTTGAAATTCTTTCGGTTATCTCTCCTCAGCACTTGTACATATGCTTCAGCCTGCCGCTTTGCTGTACGTTTGAGTAAAAACGCTCCCTCTTATGGACTCTTAGGCACTCTCTCCATTTATTTTCATCCAGTTCCTCTTAGCTAGTGGTCGAGTGACTCTAGTAAACAAGAAGATGTAAACTCCTCAAGAAGTTTGCTTTTGAAATGTAGCCTTGTTACAGGAAGTGGAGTCGCGTTCTCCTCTAGAAAAGAAGCATTTATTAGTGGCCAGAACTCTGGACAAACAGTAATTAAGCACTGAATTGACGTTTTCACTTCTGCTGGCTCAATATCTTGGTATGCACAACAATACGTAATCATATTTGGACAATATGTCTCTTCTAATCCTAAGTAGTTTTTAATTTATGGTTTCCTTGAGCACTCTCATAAATCAGCAAGCTTATTTTAGTGTAAGCCAGCAATGGGGAATGAGGCCTTGGCTCTTTTCCACAAACGGTGTGATAATGGTGCGCTTATGTACTGCTGTCTTTCTTTTTTTCTATCTGGAGGTATGGGTATTATCCAAGGGGTCAAGGTTTGGCTGGTTTTGCATGGCCTATTTATTCCCTGCTGGTAGATGCCATAAGTACACCATCTGCCTGCAAAAAAAGCATCACTGTCAAGGCCATGTTTCATCTTTTTCTACAAACTGTACATCTAAAAGTATTTGTGGAATCTGGCCAATTTTGAAAAAAAAAAATATATTTTTCACTTTAATATTATTTTTTTGCAATTAAAATACAAGTGCATTCATTCATTCATTCATTCATTCATTCATCCTTATTTGCTAGCATATATTATAGATATTTTATCTGGCTGCAGAACTAGTGTGCATGAGTAAAGATGGCATATTTCAACTATGGCAATTTGCCAGCAAAGCAATTGCCATTGTGATGAATGGGAATGCTAACGTATGGCTTTCTCCAGATATTGGAGACCTCCTTGGCATTATAACTTAGCGTGTCTGTCTTTTCTCCTTCACCTCTCCTTACCTAGTCCTTAATGTGAAGGATTTTCTTATATTTGCAGGGCTGACTGCACATGAACAGAGTTCAAACTTATGACTGCTGCTAATTGTAAGTTGAGCTTTTTCCCCCTTGCTTTCATTTTCTGTCCTAGGGAAGTGCTTAGTATCAGAGGTCTCATCTGCTCTTCATTTTGTTCTCATGGTGGAAAAATTATGTTATGCTTAGCACTACACTGTTGGGGAAGCCTAAAAGTATACTGACTAAAAAAAAAGTATGCAGTTTGCATGAATATTTATGTTTGTGTGATTATTATATTATATTATATTATATTATATTATATTATATTATTATCATTTATTTTGAATTCATCATCAGTGCTTCCTTTAATATGATATTCAGCTTAGGGCACATCCTTAATGTGTGCATTGTGTGTTAAAGGTTACACAGTTTGTCAAAAATAATAATATGAATTATACAACACATTAACTATATGACACTTTGAATTAAACCGAGTTGCATCTAAAATGGGCTTTTTATTTACTTTTGATGTGCTTCCAAATATGGATACAAATAATGGCTAAATCAGAAGTCACTTTTTGACATTGTAGCTTCAAGTGTTGCACTAGAATAATAGGCAAATAAATTAAGAACACACACTTCACTGTTAATTATTATTAATTAGTGTTGGAACAGCTTATTAGTGTGTTGTTAAGGCTGAACTACTTATCTCACAAATGCAGACCTTTGCATATGACAAAATAGTGACAGGAAAGTGGAAACACTTACAGTAAGATATTGCGTCTAGTTCATGTCTCGATAATACTGATAGTAACCAGTGATCAATTATTTGAAACTGTGTCATGCATTGGGTCAGTCCATTATGGAAATCTCAGTATGATTTTAAAGGTATGTGTATGCACATCACATTAATCACTACTATATGTCTCGGACATCTCAGATTAAGCATGTGGACAATGTCTGTCTAGCCTCCAAGCACATAGAGAATGCCTCATTCATTGTCAGTTGCCCTACTAACAGAGGAATCTATTTTTGTTTTGTACCAGCCCTGACAGCTTTTTTCTGAAGCCTGTTCTGATTTATGGATCTCTATAGTTTAGTGTGTTTTGGATCTTTTCCTCTGGAGGCCAATGTGTAGCACGCGCACACACACACACACACACTACACACAAACACACACACATCCTTCAATCTCCACAGAGTCTGAGAGTGTCTGTCTCATCTCTTTAAATCACCTAGATCCCACCACACACACGCACACACATTGTACGAAGGATGAAGGATGGCTTATAGGCAGAAACCGAGATTTAAAGACATGAGATTTAAAGCTAAACAACCTGAGTTTACTATATGCCTCAAGGTGATAAGAATTCAATTATTTTAAGAATTCATCAGCTGCTCATTTTTTTCTACTCATCTCGTCTTGACTCAAGCAGGCGTGGGTGTATTTATTTCTCTTCTAATACCTCTGCAGAAAAGAGCCGAGACCCTGAGGTGAGATAATAAGAATCTGTTTACATGTCTGATTAACACAGAAATCTGCAGAGTGTGAAGAACAGCGGAGAAAAGGCTATCTGCTAAACGGGGCTTTCCCTCCAAGCGCCATCAGTCCCACCGCCAGTGTCAACAGTTCTCCTGAAAGGTGAGGCTTCACTGGATTACTTAAGAGAGCTGTCCTGCATCTCCATTGCCCTCTTATGGTTGTGACCAGAACTACAGCATTTGTCCAATGCCACTTTTCCCTTTACACTTATCCATTTATCAATAGCCTCTCCTGTAATGCATCTTAAAACAGCTCCTGATGTAGTTTGAGCAATCGGATTACAGTGTGGATTGCTCCAATGCATCTTAGCTTTACCCTTATCAGATCGCTAAACAATCAGAGCAAGATAAATGTGCTAACTTGGAGTAAATAGTCCCCAAGATTTGCAGGTTCTCTCACATGGGTGAAATTGTGAAAGCTGGTCTTAGATCAAGGGGAATGGGCAATTTAGAGCTTATGATGTAGAGCAGAAACGCCATGAACGAAATTAGCACAGCAGCAGCAACATGTCCCTTTGTTTCTTCAGTAGCACCACTATAGCACCTACAAGTTGGTGTTGCCTAAGATTAGGATCGCTTTATTTAGGCTGCTAAATCTCTTATTTCTGGCATATTTCTGTGCAACAAAGTTTCTATCTAGCAGCATTTACAAGGCAGTCATGTCTCCCGTTGCTAGTTGAGGCCATTTATCTCCTTGAAGAGAGCTACAACAATTTGATGACTCAGGTCTGCCTTTTGCTGCCTGATCTCTTGTTATGTAAGAGTGACTGAATGCAGTGTAGGGATCAGAAGAAACAATTAAAATGCCATCTGGTGTTCTTCACTGAATCATCCTTTCTCATGCTTCAGTTATTGTTATGAATGCCCACATTTAACTGCAGTATTTATGTAAATTAGCAGTGGGTCGCCAACCAAAAATAGGTCGCAGGTCTGTTCTGAAAGGGTTATGGACAGAGTACATTAAATACACATTCACTTGCGAAGATAATAAATATGAGTCTAAAATCACATAACTTTGAGACGCATTAAAAAATGTCCTAAATAGTATGAATGTGTGTAGTATGAATTAAAATGTGGATATAGTCATGTGAACTTCGGCATCAGCGTCGCTTCACTGCCATTCCCAGTTTTTCTTTCGATGGCCTCATGGAATAGTAAACTGTCCATTAGATGTGTTTTTCAGAATCTCAACAGAAGTAGAGCGTAATTTTTGCCTACCTTTATGAATACTGTGAATTTAGATGTACTGCTTATTTAAAGGTCACATATTTTACACCTTTCTGGAGTTTTATTTTAAGTCTTGTTGTCCTTAAGAATATATATTTGTGGTATAAGTACCAAAAACCATCTCAATATATTTGTACAGCTCCTCTCTCAGGAGATCTGCAAAGAACAGGTTGATTTTAGCCTGTCTAATTAATATTCATGAGCCTCTCTTCTGATTGGCCTGTTTTTTTCTGAGTGGCGCACGGCCAGGCCAACCACAGGTAACTAGGGTCATGTATCCTTTAGCCTGCTGTGGCTTGGTGATACACACAAGTAAGATAAATAGAAACACCGGTAATGATGGTCACTGCTGAGGGAAATGTTGTCCGGGAATGCAGTAAATACAAACCTGACCAGCCAAGCGTTTGCGATTATGTGAACTTGAAGAGACTTGTACAAATGCGGATGGGTGACATGAATGGAAATGATTCCAGATTGGCGATGTAGTATTTGGTTTCTGTATTCTGTACTGTATTATTCTGCGCTCAAACCTGCCAATCTAAAGGATCAAACGCCGTGTATGACGTTTGAGGTAATTTGTGAATTAGCATAGACCTATAGTCTAAATAAAACAATTTGCAACTGTTACTATTATTACACTTGTATACAAAACTTTGTATTATGCTTGTTATAGAGTGTGTGACGTCACGTGCACTACCGCCGGTGGCGCGGTTGTCACGGCGACCATCACAGCCCTACTGTGCAATGATGTAGTTTCATGACATCCAGACTGAACAGCGTTTTCTCGACATGTTTCCGTGTTGTTGTTACTCAGCAATGGCATGGACGCCATGTTGTCTGGGGGTTTGGCAAAAGGAGAGTGGCCCGGTGGGCAGTGCTCAGGGTGGTGACTGAAGGCGGTGACTAAGTAGTTCTAACGTCACCTTTTTACGGAAATCACAACGGTTCGTGAAAAATCACAGCTACTTTATGCAGGCTGTGTGCATTTGACTGTGGATTGACTGTTTTGAAACTTATATGGTAGTTACATAGCACCTAGACCCCAGTTATCATGAAAAAAGCCAGGAAATTTCAGTTTTGACAATATGGGACCTTTAATGAACTGTTATTCAATTACTATATAGTAGGGATTCGGATATAGAGATGGTTCGTATCGACCATAATGTGTTTTGTGTAGTGCTCTACTGCTGCTAAGAGAGTGAAATCTTAAAAAAAAAAATTAAGAGATGTTGGTTTTGTTTTGGGTTCAGTCTTAATCTCTCAGCAAATGTATACACCCTTTTGGGAAGAACACAAAATGCAGACAATGAAAGGAAAAGGAATTCACAATATTGTATTTCAATAGTGTACTTGTTATTTTGCAAGATCTGTTTTTACCCCCTCAAACAATAACAGTTGTGATGTTGTTTCTGTCAAATGCGATTGTACTCATTAACTGAAATGTTATGTTCATAGATTATAATGAGATGTTATTTTAGTCAGGGTAAAATATTGACTAAATTTAATAACTGTTTTCCCTACAAAAACAGAAAATGACTAAAACTGTGTCGAAATGAACACTGGTTGCACAGTCATGTAACAAAGCCAAATGAGAACCCGATTTGTATTGTCAACTTTAGTTTAAAGATGATATTACTTATTAACCTTTGAACTACCAAGTTCCCATTAGAAACCCCAGCTTTAGCATTCCCAAACCTGACAAGCATGGAAATTCTTTCTGGTCTAATCTGGTCAATAGGGAAGAGAAAGTACAGCACATGGTCAGCGTCCAGCTGGTGGGTCCGGTCAAGCAGCTCTCGTTCCCCCCTAAAGACCTCCCTAACAGTTCCCCAGTCTTCACAAACCACAGATTAGCTCCAATTCCACAATTAACTGGCAGGGGAGGGATGGGAAGAGAATGATTTAAAACCTGCTGGCTTCTCTCCCGCTGGCCCTGCAGACACCACACGTTTACCACATGGTGAAATGAGAGCGCACTGCGCCTGCCTCCATCCTCGTCCTTCGATCATCCAGGGGGGTGGACCACCTTCCTGCCACATTCTGTTTAATTACCCCTGGCCTTCTACGGTAATACCCAGAATACTCATTGGCACCCTCTTATTCACCCTGGTTTTTCTGGACCCCCTCTGAAAGAATGAAAGATTTGTTTTGTGTTGTATGATGTCACTTTGTCCCATGAGACAACAGATGACTTTGTTTGTGTTGTGGTGTGGCTCCTCAGTGTGAGGAGCTAGATTTATATCTCTAATAGGTTAAGGAGAAAGTTAAAGAGAATTTATGAAAATTGTCACCATTTACTCATCCACTCAAGGTTAATCTTCGAAACACAGATTAAAATATTTTTAATGAAACCTGAGGTAATTCTGTCCTTCCATTTAAAGTCCAAGTAACCAACTTAAAAGATCCAAAAAGGTGATAAAGGTGTCTTTAAATGAATCCATATAGGTCGAGCAGTTCAATCCAAATCTTGAGAAGACATCTGATCATTTATATGATTAATAAATTTAATTTTGTTGATTGTGTGTCTAAGCTTTGGTTACCTGGACTTTTATTGGAAGGACACAAACCTCTCTTTAAAAAATCTTCTTTTTTTGGAGATTGAGCAAACAAAGCCTTTATAAACAAATGGTTTGTTATTACATGAGTAAATGATGACAGAATTTTAATTTTAGTGTGAATTATACAATGTTCATAAATCCACTGAGAGTTTTGTTTCTGTAACCCTACAAAAATGGAGTTTGGAAGATTTGTTCCTACTTCTCTCTGATTTAATTTCTTTTTTTACACTCTTTATTGGTCCCAAAATTCTGCTCTAGTTGCCCTTATTACACACCTTGCACCCCATAATAAGCCTTTCCACCATTTCCATGGGCAGCTAAATAAATCAGGACTGTTGTTCTCCCCAGGAGAGCCTGTAACAATCCCGAAGCTGCCTGTCCGGCCCACAACAGTCCAATTAGCAATGTTGGGTTGGTGCTGATCCAGCGGTCCCAGTTGGCTGCATGGCATTGAGGTCATGAGGAGCAACACTATGGGGGCATGCAGGACAGATTAGAGAAACTTTCACCTCACAGCAAAGAGTCTCGAGCAGAATTCACTGGGTCTAGTCCACTTTAAGTAGGGAAATACTTAAAGTGGACATGATGATGAAAGGACAAAATATGGTACTCGTTGCTTTAAATATGGTCTCAACACTTTGCTTGGATTGATTAAATGTATTTCAAAGGGAAAGGCATTTTAGATTGAGTAAAGAAGAGGTCTGACTGCAAATGTCAGATGAGATGAACTACAATCTGAAACAGACACACACCTCACATTCACAATGTCTTTTAGAATGTATAACTTTTGCTTTTTATGTATTTGATAGATAGAGCAATTTGGATCAAATGGCACGTTGTCTCTATGAGAACTGATATGGTTTGACTCTTCTCATTTAAAAGTAATTATACTATGGCATTGTTTAATACAGTACTTGATTCTGATTGGTTGACTACAGAGACCCAAATCATTAGAAAAACTGATGCAGTAAATCAATTAAGAAATCAATAAATCAAGTGAGAAAGAAATGAATTGAAAAAAGAGAGACAAATCAAGTAATTATTCATTAGCGAAGATCTGATAATCAAAAATAATTAATGAAAACAGATAAGCAAGTTGAAATACAATATTGTGGAATATAACATGTAAAAATGATAAAAATGAAAATAGTTATTCACCACATTCTTTTCAAATGGTTACAGAACGGACTGGACTGTTCTGAAAGATGATGTTCACATGTAAATGAGGAAACCATTTTCAATAATAAATGCTTGATATCAGTTATTCCTTACCTAAAACCAGTTTATTTTATTTTATTTATGGATTTTGCCACTTTTTAATCTACAGAGAAAGTAGAGAAAGGATTGTGTTTTGTTTTGTTTGTTCAGAACGTTCTGTGGTATGTATCTCTCAGTATTTCACATGGCTAATTGATTCGTTTTGGTTGAGGGCCGGGGTCAATGTCGATGCTTGTATTGATTGTTTGGAGGTTCTTTCTTCTGTCAATTCCACCCTTTCTTGATTTAGTTGATAGTAAACTGTGTGAGTGTGTATGTGTGTGAGCGTTTGGTTGATGTTGGCAGCCTGAAGACAGAATAGTGGTAATCCTTTTATTAAATGCTCAGATGGAAACAGATGACTTTTGCTCCCTCTGGGCTAATCTCCATCACCATGGTCGTGAAGAATACATTTAGATACTATCTGAACAAGATAAGGGAGGATAAAGGAGGGTGGAGAAATCCTGATCTACCACTAATCTAATTCTACAGAGAACACAATGACATATTTCATTTAAGAAAATAAGCAAACGCATCAGCGCTCAGTAAGAGGAATAACTGATGCAATTAGTAAAGAGAATATTTTGATAATTAAATTCGCCTCACAAATCAAAAGAGGGGTAGAGAAAGAGAGAATATGACGACACATGATGTCTGTTTAGTTGAGCTTATAGTCAAATGGAACAGATGCTCAGAAGCCTTTCCTTCCTCTCTCTCATTTTTTATTTTACAAACACACTCAATATATACAGGGTATGTGTGTGTATGAGTTAGAGTTTTTAGTTTTAATTTGGGGAGAAAACTGAGTAAATTTCAGAATGCTTGTTAACCACCATTTGAAGACGTTTGCAAAGGTAAAACCCATTAGTAAACTCACTATTTGAAAAGCTCATACCGTAAAATGGCTAGATCATGTGTTGTCAAAAGGTTTGTCAGGTTAGATTAATGGAATAAGTATCATATAGTACAGGGCAGTGGTTTTCAAACTGTGGTATGTGAAGCAGTCTTAGCACATTCACACTAATAAAACTGATGATTAAAAACACACATATGACATGATAGAATATTTATGAAAACTTATTTCAATAATGAATAAATGAATGAAATTGAAAAGAAACTTAGTCATATATAATATGTTTATTATAATGTCTATAATATAATATAATAATAAATGTAAAGTTAATAAAAAATAAAAAATATATATATTTCTAATGTCTATGGTATTTATAATAACACTTCAATAATTAGCATGTGGAAAAACCTAAATAAAATAAGAAAAAAATATGACTAAAATATTAAATATTATTCACTGAAATAAAATAACAGTATTTTTTGAGAGTATGGTATGTTTTACAAGAAAATACAAATTCAGTATATATATATATA
>NW_015632471.1:76108-76717 GCF_001515625.1 Sinocyclocheilus rhinocerous
ATATATATATATATATATATATATATATATAATTTTATAAATGAAAAAAGAAAAGAATAACATTTTTTATAAATACCTTCGGCGTTATTGTACAAGTGTCTATTTTTGTAAACGGCAATAATTTTTTTCATCCATATATTTCTGAAAACATAGGAACTTGATACATTTTCTCTCTGAAAACCACGTCCTCTGGTGTGACACCGCAACATACTGATTGACTAGGAGACTGAATTTTGTTGATGAAATTTTTGTTTTGTTTAAAATGCATGTTGTGCATGCTACATGGTGTGATGTAATGTCCTATGGTGTGACACACATAAACACCACAGATTTGTTTTTATCTCAAAATATCTTAAAAAGAACAGTTGAGTATTGCAATAGGGGAGATATAAATATCACTCAACTTAAAATTGTATAATTTTTTCACTAGCTTCTAAGGTGTGTGTGTGTGTGTGTGTGTGTGTGTGTGTGTGTGATGTAGAGCGAACTTGCAGATTAATGATATGATCAATTAAAGGGACCTTAAGACTCTTCAATTTCAAAAGTCTAACGTGAAGAAAAGTGATTGTGTGTGTGTGTGTGTGTGTGTGTGTGTGTGTGTGTGTGTGT
>NW_015632471.1:76801-77341 GCF_001515625.1 Sinocyclocheilus rhinocerous
ACGCCTGTATAGCTGATGTGCGCGAGGTGTGCGAGCAAGCACGCTGAGTGGATTGAGCGCGCGGCGGCGCAGATGCGCGAGCTTGTCGAGTGAATAGAGTGAATATAAAAAAAAGAAAAAAAAATAAACAAGCATGAGTTTCATAGCTGTTTACTTGATTTGTGTGCATACAATCGAAGTTTGTGTTATGTGATATCTATCATGTCCTTGTGCAATTTACATTTCTGTGTGTGAATAATCTGTGTGTAGTTGTGTACATGCATTGTTCTGGTTTTGCTGGTGTTTCAACCTGGAGAGCAATGATGAGATACATTGCCAGTGGTGAAATATTGATTTAAAGCTTCCATTAAATAGTTTGACATCAAAAATTGCCTTCCATATTTGTAATCTATTCTTCCAGATTAGTTAGACTGTAAATTTAGCATGCATGTTTTGCTGTCAACTTTTTAAAGTTCACTAAGTTCACTAGGACCTCATATGTCACAGGCTAAACAGACTAAACACCAGAAAAAAAAAACATAATTTGATTAATTTGATTTA
>NW_015632471.1:77377-81560 GCF_001515625.1 Sinocyclocheilus rhinocerous
TGAGTAAATGATACCAGCATTTTCATTTTTGGGTGAATAATCCATTGAAGTATTTCTTTGAGGCGTATAATGGTGGAGCTTTAAAATCAGCACACTTTCAAAGAAAGTCCTTCCTAAAAAATGTAGAAATGTTTTTTGTAGTACATTAGTTATGCTGTTATTGTTCTTATTGTGTAACATCGTATTACGTAAAGCAATTTTTGGGGGGCGTGGGTTGAGGGGAATGAAGTGTTAGTTTTAGTTTTGGATTTTGCTTTTATATGGGCTTATATTATACTTTAACAGATGCATTTCAAACAAATGAGCTATGTCTGTAACATGTCTCCTGTATATTTGTAATATGTATGAACTGTTGTGTACTATTGAAAAAATACAGTATTTCTTTCCAAGAAATGTTTTTGCTTATTGCCTTACTTAAAAATCTACAATATTAGGGTGCTAAAATGCTTTTATTTATTTAAAAAGTAGTACTTATAGTTTATAGGGATGCACCGATACCGATACTGGTATCGGTATCGGGCCCGATACTGGCCTCCTGTACTCGTACTCGTACTCGTTAAAATGCCCCGATACCAAACGCCGATACCACACAGCATGTGATAAGCGCCATATTTAAACAAAGAAACACTGACAACAGACAGCAGAAAGGAGTTATGGATGTCTACTACGAAGTATATGTATGCAATGAATATAATGTTAAACATTCAGTATTAACGCCTGTATAGCTGATGTGTGCGAGCTGATAAACAAAGCACGCTGAGTGGATTGAGCGCGCGGCGGCGCAGATGCGCGAGCTTGTCGAGTGAATATACCTTTCTCACAGACATCATTGGAAAGTTTATAGTTCGGTCGGATATGTCAAAGACAAGTAAGTAAAACAATGCACAAGTTACTTAACGGTAGGGAGAGAGCGAGAGAGAGCACGCGCGCACTTCTGTTGTGTGATCTTTGATGTTCACTCACTGAGCACACGCATCGTTTGAATTAAAACGAAATCGTACAAATAAAACCATTCATAGGGGCATTCACTATAATCATCATTTATTTTCAACCTTAGGCATACACGACTTTCTAGCGAAAGTGAATCTAGCAGCCTGTGTGAAATGCGCTAGACTGTACTATTCTGCATCAGTACAAACACGTGCAGGCGTTGCGCGTGTTTTGCTTGCTTGAGTGTTTCTGCATTATATGAGTGGCTTTGGAATATAAATCGCAGCACGTTTCAGATGAAAAAACGCGACTTCTATTTCTGAAAATATCACAGTTAGGAGATTTATAACGAGTGGTTCCCTGCATTATTACAGCAAAGCGCGTGATTACAGTACTAAGCCGCTGCTCTAATGCTATTAAATTAAAGATGATGTACCATAGAGCAAAAAAATGAACAGTAAAAGTAACAAAAACTTGTAAAATACATTTTAATGGGCATAATTAAGTGTGAAAATAACCGAAGGATATACAGTGAAACCAAAAATGATTCAGAGACCAGATATAATTTTTGATATTTTTTTACTAGTGGGTGCAGGACACTATAGTTCATTTATGTAAGTGAGGATAGCAAAATAAAGTAAACTGTGACAAATCATACCCAAAAATTCTTCATACAGTGGACTACCAGTAAAATTGATACAAATTTGGGTCCAAAAATTATTCAGACCGAGTCTGGGAAAAAAACTGAAGTTGAGGTTTTCATGAACCTGGGTGACAGCATGCCCAGGAGACTACAGGCTGTCATTGAGGCTAAGGGTTGCCCGACAAAGTATTCATAGTTGTGTAAATACTGTCATACTAACAGCTGTCTGAATATTTTTTGGTTGATTGTAATCTATTACATACCTTTCTATCAAAGTTATCTGACATTATCAAGCTGAATTTGTTCTGACACAGTTTAACTCTGAGTTCTTGTCATGTTTTATTACCATTTTCTAAACTATAGCGAATGAACTGTGATAATGGGAGAAATGTTGAAGGTGTCTGAATAAATTTTGGTTTGACTGTATCTATTTGATAAATGAAGTTAACCAACTAACATTATACATACCCTTTTGGTTTCTGTACCCAATATTTAAAAAATTTACAAATGTAATAAAAATATAGGTATCGGCATCGGTATCGGCAAGTACCAAAAATAAAAGTATCGGTATCGGGCGAGTACTGGAAATAGTGGTATCGGTGCATCCCTATGTGTGTGTGTGTGTGTGTGTGAGTCAGTCAGTCAGAGTCAGGCTGCTCTCAGCTGGTCCTGATCCAAGAGTGTAGTGGCCCAGAAGACAAGTCCTCTCATCTGGGTAAGTGCTGTGGGCTGGTGTGTGTGTGGATGCATCTCCAGAATTATCCAGACAGGACACGCAGGTTTGACAGCTTCAAACCTAGTGGTTTGAGTGTGGGAACCGGCTCTATCCACACCTTTGTGTCCTGATGTGGAGTTGTCCTATGCAATGTTTACAGCCTGTGTATAATTTGGATGTGTGTGTGTTTCTGTATCATGAGTTTCATAGCTGTTTACTTGATTTGTGTGCATACAATCGAAGTTTGTGTTATGTGATATCTATCATGTCCTTGTGCAATTTACATTTCTGTGTGTGAATAATCTGTGTGTAGTTGTGTACATGCATTGTTCTGGTTTTGCTGGTGTTTCAACCTGGAGAGCAATGATGAGATACATTGCCAGTGGTGAAATATTGATTTAAAGCTTCCATTAAATAGTTTGACATCAAAAATTGCCTTCCATATTTGTAATCTATTCTTCCAGATTAGTTAGACTGTAAATTTAGCATGCATGTTTTGCTGTCAACTTTTTAAAGTTCACTAGCATATTGATGACCTCATATGTCACAGGCTAAACAGACTAAACACCAGAAAAAAAAAACATAATTTGATTTAATCTTATATCTAGAATCCTATTCCAAGATTGTAGCTAACTGGCCTTGTACATATGTGGGATGTGTCTATGCAAGAACATAATTAGTGTGTGTGTGTGTGTGTGTGTGTGTGTGTGTGGATCCCCTTTCGATTCTCATCAGAGCGAATCAGTCTCTCCAGGGACAGGGCTCAGTCTGATCCCAGGCTCAGCTGGCCTCTCTGGGCTTCATCTCTCAAGCAGGTGTCCTCATGTGCTGGAGCCTGTTCTAATCAGCCTCTCACAAACTAAAGGATTCAGAAAAACCTGCAAGACCTCAGGGGAAGACTCAGGAAGCTCTGCCTGGGAGAGACATTTTCACTGTGTATTGGACATTAAGTTTACTGGAAACTTTGCAAGTCTGTGCAATCATATGTCAAAGGTAAGATCATTCAGTTTCTTACTGGGTAGAACTTTGGGGAATTGTCCATTATAAACCTATGAATAAGGACACTATACCTCAATGAAAAAAAATTAATTAAATTGTTACATAAAATTATTTTAAAAAATAAAGCATAAATTATTTTTCAAAGTGCAATTTAAAAGATGTTTTTTTCTTTAAACTAGATAAGAAATAATTCAGAAATCAAGTCATTTAAATTTCTATGTATTTGACCATTTCTAATTTATTTATATACAGTGCACTGAGTGCAGTAATCATTTACACATACAGTATATATTTGTTCCAATTAATTGATAGTACAGTAGCACATTTCAATAAAAAATCATTAAAATAATCTCAATTTAAATAAAAGTGATTCATTTATAGGACTTAGTATATCCAAAAGAAGATTGAACACAAATTATAATGTTTATATACAAATTAAACATACCTTTTTTTAAGATAGTAATACTATTATGCATCAAGAATGCATTGTGCATTTTTTTTCAAATAAATAGTTTTTATGTATTATTAGAAATGTTAATTGAGTACCAAATCAGCATATTAAAATGATTTCTGAAAGAACGCATATACCACTGAAGACTGTAGTAATGACTGCTAAAATTCGGTTTTGCCATTACAGAAATAAATTACATTTTAAAATATCTCAAAGTATAAAACAGTTCTTTTAAACTGTAATAATGTTTCTTATTACCATTTTTACCATATTTTTGATCAAATACTTGCAGACTTGGCGAGCATTAGAAACTTATTTTAAAAATATAAAAAATCTTACAAACACAGTAGTGTACATTCACTCATGCTGTCAACACCTTATCCGAAGCATCTGTAAAAAAAAAAAAAAAAAAAAAAAAAAAGGGGAAACACTGAAAACAATTTTT
>NW_015632471.1:81759-97618 GCF_001515625.1 Sinocyclocheilus rhinocerous
TTCATTCATTCCTTCCTTCCTTCCTTCCTTCCTTCCTTCCAGAAGTTGTAAAATAAAACAACTAAAACACTATCATTGGAGTATGATTTTACAAGAAAATACTATTTCAGTCTTTCTACTTAAAGATGTCATGTTTAATTCAATGTTATTAGTAATTTCTTTATAATTAACTGTGAAATGTACTAGCAATTTCTGAGTACATTTTTATTTATTTATTTATTTATTATAATTTTTATTTTTATTTTTTTCAGTGTTGAATTTCTCTTTTTTAGTTGGTTCATTAATTCATTAGGAAATGTTCATTTTCCTAGCTCTTTGAATTGGAATTAGCCCCGAGTGGAATGACAGAGCAGTAGTGTGTTATATGGTGTTGGGGATGCTGAGATGTGTTCTGTCAGGCCTGTGCTGCTCTAGTTTCATGAATGTTGTGGTCTACCGCTCTGCTTTGCCCACTCAACCACACAGTCATCACACACGGCTGTTGGCATTAGCCTGCTAGCGTTGTTCCAACCTGAGCTCCATAATTATGTGTGAATGTTTGAGTGTTTATTAGTTTCAAACCAGGCCCACACGGAATCTGTGCACAGAACTTAACAGAAACATCCACAGAATTGAAACACCTGATTTTCACAGTTCTACACTTCCCCCAGCCCTTGTGTGTTTGTTTATTAAATATCTGTACGGATTTGATTAATGCCTTCTGCAATAAGTGTGTAGTACTTATAAGCTTTATTTAATACAATTCTTAATCCTTTAAAAGCCAAAATCAGTGTAGAAAATGCAGGAAAGTACACACATTCTGTCTAGACCTGCTCATAATTTAGTGCCTAACTAAAGAAGTTATTATAGTCTCTCAATATGCCTTTAACCCTGTACCAACCCCCAGTGAGCTGTTTAATGTCTTCTAAGGCAGCAGCAATATACCCAAAATGGAACCTCATAAGTAACTGATATGAAATGCCCTTTGTGGGCACTGGGCAGGAACTCAGTTAACTCACACAAACGCGGCATAAATAGCTTTTCTTATATGAAGTAGATTTGTATACTAATATTTTTCAGTACTCTGTAAATAAGTATATATTCTGTTTAAAAGTGTAAGGTTAGTACATAACTTTTATTCAGCAAGGCTGCATTCAATTGATGACAGTAAAGACTTTTATAATGTTATAATTGTTTTGCAAAAAAATATGTTCTTTAGAACTTTATATTCATCAAAGAATCTTAAAAAAATGTTTTTAACATTGAAATAATACATATTTCTTGAGCACTAAATCGGCATATTAGAATGATTTCTAAATAGCGCAGACTGCAGTAATGGCTGCTTAAAATTCAGCTTTTCATCACATGGATAAATTATATTTTAATATATTTTAAAACTGTAAATATTTCATTTAAATTGTAATATGATTTCACAATATTACATTACTGTTTTACTGCATTTATGATCAAATTAATAGCCTTATTGAGCATGAGACTTTAAAAACATTACAAATCACACCAACCATAAACGTTTGAACAGTAATTAAATTAAATAAGAATTACATTTTCAACAATTAGTTTGATTTAATTACTCTAAAATTGTCAAGTGTTGGAACCACCAAGAATTAAAAACTATATATATATTTTTTTTTTTTTCTTTCATAATAGATTCTGGGATTCCATTATCCATGAAGGATGCATGTGATGTTACCTTACAGTAGATTTTAGCCTAAATAAACTATTATAGTGCAGCCGGTTACCCAGAATGCCTAGATGTGGGATCCAAACACTCAGAAAGGCTGTAGATTTATGTAAATCGGGTTTTCTGACTTTGGGCTGTTTAATAGCTTTACAGTACATCATGAATGTGATTATGATGCCTAAAAATGTTGTCTAGGTGGGAAGCACACTAGATTTTGGAACAAATGTTATGTCTCCATCCCTCAGACCTGCACTTCCTGTGTGGGTTAGAATACAGTGTTGTTTTCTATCTTTTCTTTCTGTTTTTTTTCTCCTGTTTACTCACTGAACGCACATTGACTTGAATAGATGTAGGTTCATCTTTTATACAGTTATATTTGAAATGACCAGCTCCTAATATCTCGTTGGCTTGTGTTAATTTCTGCATGATTTATAAAGCAATACGACGAGATCTCTTCACATAAACCTGCCACATCGGTGGCTAATCTCCTTTGTTGTGGATGTTAATGAGAGCATGTGGGCCGATGAACTTGCATACGCTTGCATCTCATACATACTCCTCACGTGCACAGCCCTGAGTCTTCCTGTGAGCTACTTCCTTCTGATATTGCTGTGGCAACCGTATCTAGGGACAGCAGTGTTGCCTGGACCACTTCTGAGGTAGTCATGCCAGAACTGACAGTTTCCAGGAACACACACACACACACATACACGTGTACACACACTTACATATGCTCTGGCTGTGCAAGAGCCCATCTGGCCTGATGTATGACAATACACCAGGATGACTACAACTCACTGTGTGACTCACGCTTAGTCTGGGAAAATATACAAGTATTTTCAACCATGAAATAGACATTGGAAATCTCCCTTTTGATGAGAAATTGTTCACTCTTTTCTTGTTTTATGAATAAGATGGAACATTCAGAAGCCATAACCTTTTGCTAACATGCACACAAAGCTCTTCGTTCACAGTCAAACACGTTCTTTGTGGAGAGCATGACCTTTATAAAAATAAACATGATTCAGGATTTTGAGAGATTCTTCAACGGGAGTCAGAGCCACAATCTGCTAAAGCTTTAGGCTTATGTGCTATTATTCGGTTCAATCTCCCTCTCTCTCACACAAACTCACACACACATTCACATTGTATAGCAGAGGCTTGTCTCTGGTATCATGCTTCCATATTCATCTCATTTCATTTGCACTGTGGGTCAGATGGCTTTAATTTCGCTGACTGCACCCTGGCCGGCCAGAACACTCATGCAATAATGTGGCAACAATAGAAAGCTGCGTATGCCGTGGGGAGCTGTGCTGGACAGGCTCTGTTTTGGCATCCCATTATTCTAGGTTTGATTTGTTTGGTAGGTTTGCATCCACAGTGCCTCTCCATAGATTTGTTATTTGACCATTATTGCTACTCGCTCCATCTAGACTCTCAGCTAAGCCATAAAAAATCCGGATTTTCTCAGTAACAGTATAATATTAATACAAAAAAAAAATTATATACATGATATAACAGTTCATTAGAGGATCATATTTGAAATGATAGAAGTGCTTAAAATATGTTGTACTGTAATAAGTCCCATATATACTATACTGTTGTATATAGATCTTTTTTTTACTTCAAATCTTTAAAAAAGTCACACATGTTTTTTTGTTTTTTTTTGGTTTAAACCTTACAATGTTAATATATGAATATGAAGGATGATATATGAACATTTGAATGAATCTGAATGTATACATGTCAATGAAAAATAGTATTAATCAAATATTCATATCTATCTATTTCCTGTATTCATGCCAGAATGCCATTTTATACCATTGTAATATATTTCTGAAAAACCTTCATGCAGATTAACCATAAACGAGTGATCATGTGACAGCATTTCGGCATATGAAGGTTGTTTTAAATACACAATTTGTAACCCATTAGTGCTTATTAATTTCATAACTGTTAGAAACGCCTTACATGTTCCCTATTTTGATTTCTATATCCATACACTCATATACCTAGACACAAAACACACACACACACACACACACCGTGAGGCAACAGCACTGTAACAATACTGTCCTGAGCTAACCCTCAGCTGCGGCCAAAGAAACCACACTGCCACCTGCTGGAAGACTCAGGTGAAGCCAGTAATATGTCAGCTGGGCCATTAACTAGCATTTACTACAAAATGTAAGGCATAACATATTCAAATCCCAGGTAACATGTAAGTAACAACATACGGAATGTTGTTGTTGAAATGTACTCATTCTGTTTTGACATTCAAGATTATATCCAATATTAAGAAAGCTTGTTGATCACCAGTCCAGCAAGCATAAATAGATCAAACCATCTGTTGTTTTTTTCCCCCTCCTCATGAGGCCCTGTTACTGTTTAATACAAGTTCAACCAGTCTAAAAGACAAACACAGCATGTTAATGAGGTACACTGTGGGTAAACCCACATCCAGTTGACCTACTTAGCATATCCAGATGGACAAACTCAACTTCTTGGTGTTATTTATTTACAGCTTCTCTTGTATTGCTTCTCTCTTTTTTAAATCTTATTTTATTTTTTAGGTGGAATTGCTGGAAAGCAAGACTCATTGCAGATCTATGGCCCCAGTCCAGCCATACCCGCCCACCCCTGCCAGTCATGATTTGCAAGGATCTGATTGGCTGATTCTGCTCATCAGTTGCAGATGGGAGCTTACTGCCTTCATCAGGGGAGGAATATAAGCAGTCCAAATCGCCTTAGCTCTTTTAAGAAGAGCATCGGAAGGCCTGAGCGTCTGGTAATTGTGTTTCTTGTAATGAGATGGATGGGAGAGAGTGAATGAATAGAGGGGGAGAAAGAGAGATGAATAGTTCTTTGGACAGACAGGTGTGGTGTTTGTGGTGGAGGATGAACACAAACACAGCAGTATTATATCAGAATTGACTCAAGCCTGTAGATGTAAACAGTTGGTGTCCTTTAAGCTTAGCGGTTCTCATGCATGGTTCCAGGACCCACTAGGGGGCCTTAGTAAACTTCCAAGGGTGACTCAATTACTTAAAATTATTTTATTTTTTTTAAAGACAAAACATGTATTGAAATAAGCTAAAAATAAAGATGTGTCTTATTTTAATTTAACCCCTCAACAACTTTCATTATTATCTATGAACCAGGATTCCCACAATCTTAGAATGTCTGGATACGAGAACCTAATTTTAAAGTGCCCCTATTATGGATTTTTTGAAAATTACCTTTCATGCAGAGTGTAACACAGCTCTAAGTGAATGAAAACATCCTGCAAAGTTTTAAATCTGAAAGTGCACCGTGTATAAAGTTAGTATCTCTCAAAAGAAAGAGTTGACTCTGAATCACTGAAACGAGTCATTTTTAAAACGAATTCCATGCCGTTTCATGTTGACGTCAACATGAAACATTAGCATATTGTCCGCCCACTTGTTGGTCTTTTCCTGTTGTCTCAATGAAAATGCAAATTTATTTTATGGCACTAAGTGCTGCTTTTGGAATGATAAAAATAGCTGTTTCCCCGGTAACGGCTGTACACAAAGCAGCACTGCGCTTTATCAGGCATTACAGGCACGATTAAATGAAAATGAAACCAATCGGACCAATCACAGCAGATTAGCGTCACGCAAAGGAGGGGTTTGGAAAAATGAATAGTTGAGCGAATCGTTTGGGAGTCGTTGAGCAAGTGAGATAAAAATAAATGCATATTATAAGACAATGAAAGTGTTTTTTGACCTTGCATGAATGTCAACCGGTTGTTGGGGACTCCCAAAACCAAAATATGAACCTTTCTTTACCCATAATAGGGCCACTTTAAAAGTGTGCTTTCTAGACCCAAACAAGGTCATGTAAATAATAAAATCTTAAGCCATCAACACTTTTTTTTATAATAAATATAAATTTCTGGTTATTCCAAACTCCAATTTAATTTATTGAGTAGTAATTGTGTTATCCATTATAACAGGCCCAATTGACGCTTCACGGGAGGTTGATTGACAGGCAATCTGAGCAATCATAACGCCATTTTTTTCCGACAAACAAACCAGACAGGAGAGTAGATAACATCGGTGGACTTGAACTTAAAAAACGATGTATTGACGTTTCTCCACGGTTGAAACAAGATATCTTCTGATGTTCATTTTGCGCTATTATAGTAAAGTGAAAGAGATGATCGGTTCACGTGACGCTTGAATCTGTTACGACACATCAAAGAGCCACAAAACGGTATTTATTGTTTGAATTTCTTACAAAATTACAAAATTTTAAAGCTGACACTTTGTTTCATACCAAAAGTAACCTGCTCTGTCTTGTCTGTTGGCGCACTGTCAGTGTTGTCTTTGCTCCGCAATGTATTTTTCACTGCTGCATCCGAAAACTTAGGCAGCTGAATTGCTGCCTAGCTGCCAATGACTTTGCAGGCAGCGTTTTTGCACGAAGGCACCTCATGAAACTGATTTCGGACAGGCTTCTGAGGCAGGGTAATGGTTTAATGGTTTAACAATAAAATAGAACAAGTTTTTGTGATAACTAAATGAATATTTAATTACTATAATACTGATTTCTCGCTAGAAATAACATCAAAAGTGCAAAAAGTTAGTCAGAAATATACATTTGCACACAAACTGATCACCAAACGCAACTTTCAGACGCCATCTTTATTTTTTAGCTCAACCGTCACGGAATGGAACGCACAGGATTGTGGGATATCAAAGGCAGTGAAGGATACATCTTTGCTGCCTTCAAAATTCGATCAGAAGAAGGTACCTCCGGAGACAGGAAGTGAAGCAGAATTTGGATTTGGATGTACCTTGATGCCTTCCTGCCTTATAATGCTGCCTCCGAAGGCAGCATTTTAGAGTTTTCGGACGCAGAAGTGTGAGAACATGAGAGCGCCATGGCTTGTCGGACATAGCAACAGTAACCCTATAGTTTGATTCTAAAACAGTTAGAAAATGAACAGCTTTATCATTATAGCAGAAGTACCACCTTTGGAATCAGAAAGGTTGAGAACCCCAAACAAGAAGTGTGCAAGAAAGCAATATTAAAAAATGTTTCACCATAGTTTGAGGTCAATGATGCCAGTACACTATTTGTCAGATTGTGACGTCAAATTTGAAAATCAGAGTAGAGATTTATGGCAAATAATCTCTGAGTAATTTTACTCTGTTCATCACACTGGCTTTAGAAGACTTAAGTTGTCATGTCATTTTTAGGGCTTGACAACTCCTAGTTGTTGAATGAAAAGAGCAGCATGACTGTTTTGCATAGTATCTCATCTTGTTTCTACAGAGTAAAAAAAATAAGTCATACAGGTTTGTAACAACATGACGTTAAGTAAATGATGACAGAACTTTAATTTAATGGTGATCTATTCCTTTTAACATACAGCTAATATTTTGTGACTGTTCTCTGTTTCTCTTTTCACAGTGTTGTCACACAACTGTTCAGATGAGGTGTCTCAGAGACACACATTTGTTCCTGTCTGTGCCTTGAGGTGCGATTATGTGGTCTCTGGGCATCTAAAAGACATTTCTTCAAAAGTGCTATGACACTGCTTCTGCTTTGGGTCAGTGCATCAAGCCAGAGTGAAAGAGTGGTGGGGACAGAAAAAAATCGAGCAAGAGAGAAAGAGATCAGTCCTAATTAAAACAGACTTGTTTTAAAAAAAAACACCTTTGACACCTTGAACACCTTTCAGAGGTGTTATTTCGGTTAATGAGCAGGAGGAGAGCTGCCCACATCTAATGACCAATGATGCCCCTTTCCGCACAACACAGGAAAACACTGACATTTGCCTTCCTCTCTCACACTCCATCACTCACTAGAACATCAGTCAGTCACTCACGCACAATATCTTGCTCGCTTTCTCACAAACACTCCCACAGTAATGATGATAAATGGTAGAGAATATTTACCTGACACCCACCAACTAAAGGTTCAAACCTCAGCAAGTTTAAAGAGATGACTAGGTTTTTTTATTATCTGAAGAAAATGGTGAGTGGTGCTTACTTGTGCAAAACTCACTGCCATGATTTGGGTGTTGTGACTGGTTGTAGAACATTGCCATGCAGTTGCTACAATGTTTGGAACGATTGTTAGGCTGTTGCTAAGTGGTTATATACAGGTTCGAGGCAAAAGAGCCCATGGTATTGTATTGTATTTATTGTATATCTATCTATCTATCTATCTATAATCTTTTTTTTTTTTATTATTATTTATATTTTTTAAATATTTTTTTATTGTTGAAATGTCTAAGTTTGGTCACTTTCAGTTGTTTGAGGTTTTGATATTTTACTGTACATGGCCATTATAAAATTCCATCTTGAATAAATATAGTTTAAATTTACTCACAGCCATATCACCCTGCACCACAGCCATATCACCCTGCAGCCCAAGACTGGTTGCCCACTGAAGCTAAGCAGGGTTGAGCCTGGTCAGTACCTGGATGGGAGACCTCCTGGGAAAAACTAGGTTGCTGTTGGAAGAGGTGTTAGTGAGGCCAACAGGGGGTGCTCACCCAGTAGTCTGTGTGGGTCCTAACGCCCCAGTATAGTGATGGGGACACTATACTGTCAAAAAGCACCGTCTTTCGGATGAGACGTTAAACTGAGGTCCTGACTCTCTGTGGTCATTAAAAATCCCATGGCACTTCTCCTAAAGAGTAGGGGTGTAACCCTGGTGTCCCCCCTGGCCCTTGTCAATCATGGCCTCCTAATAATCCCCAACCACTTGATTGGCTCTATGACTTTCTCTCCTCTCCACCTGTAGCTGGTGTGTGGTGAGCGCACTGGCGCTGTTGTCCTGTGGCTGCCGTCGCATCATCCAGGTGGATGCTGCACACTGGTGGTGGTTGAGGAGAGACCCCCCCACATGATTGTAAAGCGCTTTGGGTGTACAATAATACACAATAAAAAGCGCTATATACATGCATCATTCATTCATTCACCCTTAGGGCATTCAAGATGTTTGTTTCTTTATTGGAAAAGATTTGGAGACATTTAACATTGCATCACTTGCTCACCAATGGCTCCTCTGCAGTGAATGGGTGCCGTCAGAATGAGAGTTCAAACAGCTGATAAAAACATCACAATAATTCACAAGTAATCCACACAATCAGTTAATTACCGTGAAGCTGTGTGTTTGTACTAAAGTTAACAAATCCAACAAGACTGCTGTCAAAACAAAACTGACTGTTTCCGGCTAAAATTTGAGTCCTTTATCAATAATACTGTTTTCTCTAGTTAAAAATCCTTCTGAATTAGGAGAGAAATATGCACAGATCAAGTATCGTTGACAAGCTAAAACAAGCCTTTTCGCTTCAAAAGATATTAATTAATGGACTGGTGTAATGTGGATTATTTGTGGATCATGATGCTTTTATCAGCTGTTTGGACTCTAATTATGATGGCACCCATTTACTGCAGAGAATCCATTTGGCCAGCAAATTATGTAATGTTAAATTTCTCCAAATCTGTTCCGATGAAGACAAACTCTTCTACATCTTGTATGGCCTGAGTGTGAGTAAATGTTCAGCAAATTATCAGCAAAATATATTTTTACTTTAAATAACAAAATAAGTCTGTTTTCCCAGAAAACAATTTAGAGAAACAGAAACATGATCAATGGTTAATGACTAGTAATTAATTTGGCCTATTCAATCTGTTACCTTCTCAGTAACTTTGTTGAGTTCTGAAACAAAACAAATAGTTAATCATTCATTATTTAATTTAATTTACTTTTAATATATTCAGGCTTTAATCACATGACTAAATCAATATGTATGTCATATTAAAACAAATAGTGTAATACACTAATGCATAATAATAAATCAACCAAATATTCAATTCAATATGCACACAGATTGTCATATTTGGAATTGCTGTATTGTGTTTTGAAAGCAAATGCAAGTAAGATCATGCAAATTGGTGGAGTTGGAAAAAAAATAAAAGCAAAAACATAAAATGTTTTATTAAAAATATTAATTTAGGCTGAATAATGAGAAACATTCAAGGGGATGAACAATTTTAACTCAATTTAAATTCCCATTAAAAACATAATTACCCAAAGAGGACAGAGCGATTTAATCAAAGTTGGTAATGGTTTAGGAAAAAAAAAAGAGATCAGTGTGGGGGGCAGTGAAGACAGAGATAATAAGAGCATACAACTCCGGAATAAATCCAAGCATCTGAGAAGTCAAGCACAGTCACCACTGACCTTCAAAATGGATTGGCATCCAGAACTGTAGATATAAAGGCATAAAAAATCTCAGTGCTTAACCGAGTGCTTTGTGAAAGGGTGTGTTTTGTGTGTGTGTTTGGGGGTCAGCCATGACCAGAGATTGTGAGAACAGGATATGGTGGTTATTGCATATAGTTGTGGTCCTGATCTCCAGGCTCAAGCAATCAATCTAAAGCTCAATGTAGGGGATCCATTTTGCCAAAGAACACACTAGTAAGCTCCGTGATTGACTCGTCTCCCTGGTTAATCTTTGCTTTCACGTCTGCCCATGCTGTATATCTATTTGAAGATTTCCATCCAAATTAAATACTGAGTTGGAAGCTTAACATACAAAACACACAGTTTAAGACTTTGCAAATAAACCAGCTTCAAAACCAAACCAATTAGTTCTGTAACTTACATTGTACTTCATAAGTATTGTACATTCATAAGTTAACATTAATGTAATTTTTCTAAAAACAATGTAATATAATAATACAAATTATTAATATTTTTAAAACCTATCTAAACTAACTTGTTATTATTATTATTATTATTATTATTTGTAGTAGTAGTATTAGTATTAGTATTAGTATTATTATCTAATTTATTTTTGCAACCCTAATATTTTTATTTTAGATTAAAATGTATCCTTTCTGTTTTATTAGTTTAACAAAATTAACATCTGGATAGTGCTTTCTGAAAAGTCTAGATAGTGTATTATTATTATTATTATTATTATTATTATTATTATTATTATTATTTACATATATTAGACAATGGTTTTTAAACTACACTTTAAAAAATTGAGAAATATAATCTGTTATTGACAACTATGATGCAATGGATTCTTTACTTTATATAGGATATATAAAGTAATTTGTCATATTTAATGAACTACTAATTAATCGTTTTGCTGCCTTAATATTTTTATTTTAAAAAATGTAGTTTCTGTTTTATAGGTTTAATAAAATCTAAATTTGGATTCTGCATATTATTATTGTTGTTGTTGTTGTTATTTACATATATTAGTAAATGATTTTTAACTACCAATCTAAACTAACTTGTTATTATTATTATTATTATTATTATTATTATTTACATATATTAGAAAATGATTTGTTTACCTACCTATCTAAACTACTATCTAAATTTAAATTCTGTATATTATTATTATTAATACTACTACTACTACTACTACTCCTACTACTACTATACTATTATGGTCCTATTCTTGTTCTTGATGTTTAATAAGAAAACTGAATTTTGCCAATCTTTTGATGGATATGCACAGTTACCAGATCACTTTCTATGCAAATGATTGAACCGTTTGTCTTTTATCTCAGTAAGCAGTTGACATTTGCATTTGCATTTAAAGTTGATAACTTTTTCACTTTCCCCTTCAAGTGAGCAAAACTTTCCAGCAGCCCCACGTGGGTGCCCTCCTCAAGTTAAACTGACCGTCCACCAATAATAAACTATATGACACAGGAATGTGGGAGCATTTCCTCTGAGCAGTGCTTATAGAGCACAGGGCAGACCAGATGGGACTTCTGAGCACTTCATGAATGGGTCATTCTTTATCCAGAGTCATGTGACTAATGATGCTGTTATGCGAGAGCGGAACTCTCATGCTCCTAAATGGGCATGTTTCCGCTCTAGAGGAACGAGTGTGGGTGTATTTCAGCATTTTATAGGAAAGATGACAGGTCCTGCATACATACACACCTTTTTCTATTACTCTTATAGTTTAATTACAGTATAGCTTAACCTCAAATGATGAATACAGCTCAGAGCAGCAATTGTATAGTATGCATAAGCTTTTCATGTATCAAGATATTATGATTTTCAACGTTTTAGGAAATAACAGTTCATTTTGGTCAGAACACACAATTGCACTGAAGCTGAATATTGTGAAGGTAATTAGTGGACGAACTGAGTCACACACACTATCCCTGGTCTTTTAAATGGTCACAGTCTGATCTAGACCTACTTTGTGTTGTCATGAGTTTGTGTGATGTTTGGCCTCTGGTCGGAGGAGCAGGAATAGCAGAGGTTAAGAGCAGTTAGAAATAGGACAGTATAGTTTTCCCATGAAAAACTCCTCCAAGCAACCTCCCACACACACAGCTTCTATCTGGGAGCTTGTGAGTGTGTGTTCAAAATCAATTTGCTTAACTATCATGGAGTGAGTGAAAGGGTGGTTTTGGTTATACAAACAAAAGGCCATGTGACAGAGATCGTGTTTGTCCATTTTTGTGTTGGATTATTGTCTGCATTTCAGTGTAGTCCGTTCTGTCAGTTTCCAGGAGTATACAATCATTCCATATGTGGAGCATATCTTCAGTCTACGAAAGATCGGTTTGAATGTGACAGACAAAAAGAATGTGACTGAAAGAGATAGAGATATGGAGGAGGAAAATATGTCTTCTTTCTTTCCATTTTATTTTATTTAATTTATAAATGAAAAGCTGTGTGTGTGTGTGTGTGTGTGTGTGTGTGTGTGTGTGTGCGTGCGCGCGTTTTTGTGACAAATGAAGACATAAATTTGTGTATTACAAGGAGAAGGTGACTTATGAGGACATTACCCCATGTCCCCATTTTTCAAAACGCTTATAAATCATACAGAGTGAGTTTTTTTAAAATAGTAAATGATGATTATCTGAAAGTGTAAAGATGCAAATAGGTTTTCTGTAAAGGGTAGGTTTAGGGTTAGGGTTGGGTTAGGGGATAGAAAATATTGTTTGGTCAGTATAAAAGTAATAGAAGTCTATGGAAAGTCCCCACAATTCACAGAAACAAACGTGTGTGTGTGTGTGTGTGTGTGTGTGTGTGTGTGTGTGTGTTGATTAACGATTATTTATTTATTACTATTAGTAGTAGTAGTAGTATTGTTATTTATTTATTTATTTATTTATTTATCATACAATGGAAGTCAGTGGTAACCAAACCAGTTTGACATTCTTAACAACCAGAACATTCTTCAAAATATATTTCCTAGAGTCTTTCAGAAGAAAGAAAGTCTCACAGGTCTGGAACCACAGTAAGGTCAATAAATGATGATATGATTTCATTTTTAGGTGAACTATCCCTTTAAACACAACATTAACATTAAATCACAATAGTAACATTAGCTTCTCCTCTGTCTTGCCCGTCTCATTTGCATAAGCTTTACTCAACTGTGTTGTACAGTATATTACTCACACGCTCACATCATGTCACCAACACTTACTGTTTGCCAACAAATTGTCAGTGCTCAAGCTAAAACTGAATGATTTCCGGCCACTTACCCACTGCAAATGGCAGTCAGTGTGAATGCCCCTTTAGTTTGTATGGGTTCCAGGGCCCATATTCTTTAAGCTTCTAAGATTCCTCTAAGAAAGCTCCTAATTTAGCTTAAAGATTGCTACGTAGGAGTCTTAACTTAAGAGCGATTCAGGACCAATCTGAGAGCAACTCTAAGCGAGGAAAAGACAAAAACTTTCATCTTAGTGAGGAGGCGGGGCTGACCCCGGTGCTAGGTATGACAGTCTTTTGAAGACTGTGATTGGTTGGTTGTCCAAGAAGGAAATAAAAGAGCACTTTTAAGTGTAGGGTCTATTATAAGCCTTCACTTTGAAATTACAGATGTAAAATTTCCTGTTTTACCGTACTCTCTCTCTCTCACATACACACACACACAAACATTATATATGTATATATATTCTTTATTTATTATTTACCATGCTGTTAATATCGTACTTAACGTATTTGATAGGAAATTAACAGCGACACAATAAGGTAATTGTTTGTGTGATCACTTTGCTTATAGAAGGTTGTGACAGACCTAAATCATTACTGCTGCATAGTTGCGTTTTTACAGTTGCCAAATATGTTAATGTAGTTGATGTAGTGATTACTTCAATTTCTGGCGCTATGGCATTTCTGCGTGGTGTCTGAGATGTTAGCGTGTCTCTAATAAGATCGGTCACAAACATAATCCCTGCACGATCTAATGTGTAGCATCTTATTAACTCACTGTCATGCATTGTGTGCAACACAATGTATCAATCCACAAGATCCCTTTGGTCTTCCAACCAGGATCTATTGTTTACCCCTAAGTCGAGGCTTAAGTGCAGGGGAGATCGTGCTTTCTGTATTGCTGCCCCCAGGCTTTGGAACGCCTTGCCACTATCCATTAGAAAAGCTTCTTCTCTTAATATTTTTAAGTCCAGGCTAAAGACATTTTTATTTTCTAAAGCGTATGGCTGATGGGATATTTGTATGATTTTATAACTTTTCTGTTTGTTTGTTGTGTGTTTTTCTGTTTTTAATGATTTACTGGAAAGCACATTGGTCGACGGAAGTTGTAATTAATTGTGCTATATAAATAAATTGTTAGGGGTGCTCCGATCAGGATTTTTGAGGCCGATCACCGATCGCCGATCACAGAAAGCAGTATCTGCCGATACCAATCTTTTTAAAGCCTTCTTTTTATAATTTATAAAGACTTTAATAATATGAATTTATGGAGTAATTACTACATTTTCGTGTCAATCCATGTTCATATTTACTGCAAACAATGTGCTGTTACTTTAATTCAGTGCTTGCAGTGCAGCAATAGACTCGGTGCGGAAACGATCTCTGCACTGCAGCAGACGCACCGCTCCTGGAATGCGCTGCCGGAACGCAACCGTGTGCAGTGAACGCCTTAATCCGTTAACATGAGTGCGGAAAAAATACGCACCACGTATGCACTGCAAACGGAGTAATGTGAACCTGCCGTTATGTGTGTGTGCGCTGCGAGTGTGCATGAGTGTACTGTCTCCAGGAGAGCACGCGAACGCTGAATAGTTAAACCCTGGCAAGAATTAAAAAAGAAATGCAATTTATAAACTTCAGTGACGATGTGACACTGCCTCGACTGTGCATGTGCAAGTGACAATTCCTATGTCAACTGTGCAGCGTGCGGCACGCTTATAGACAGACGCGATGTGTGGTGATTTTAAGCCATTTGCGTATTTTGAGAGAGAAAGAGAGAGCGCGCGTGGTGATTCACGCTGTTTGTGAAATTACGTCTCACACAAGGTTTTCAAATTACTTTATAACTTATTTAAGAAATATGAAGGTGAGTATCTTACCTTCAGCATTATAATTATTTCACCCACGCCGGACAGAGACTGAGACGGTGCCGCTGCATGTCATGCCCAAATTGTCATTGTCAACACATTTCTTCTCCCTCTTCATGTTTCATCCATTTTCTCCACTGCTAAAGAAACTATTAAGCCTCTTAAAAGTCCTCGTCCATACTCCTAACAAAATAACCTCTTTTAAGGGTTAAGATGATTTCTGAATCACTTTTTTCTTTATTAGGATCTTTTCTTTAATTTAAAGAGGAAACACCCACATTTCTAATAATTTTCTTATAATTTTGTCACTAGGAGCAACTCTTAGCACTAAGATTTTTCATGAATACGGGCCCTGGTCTTTTCCCTTTAAACAACAAAGTGAGAGAGAGAGGGTGACTGTCAAGAAACATGTCTATATTAGGCAATGAATAGCCAACTCACACACTGAAATGCACTATACCTTGTTTTCTTTTGAAGCAGCCCAAGAACAAGCAAGCCACTGTCAAAGAGTTTTGATGTGGCCCTTCCCAAGATATGTTGAAAAATGTTCCTCAAACTATTTAGGCTATAATAATAATAATAATAATAATAATAATAATAATAATAATAATAATAATAATAATAACCAGTATATAATTAGTAGCAGTAGTATTACAATTATTATTATTTTACTTTTTATATTTAGCTAATGCATACAACTACTTTATAATATTGATAAAATGAATTATTATAGGTTACTATATTATTATTATTATTATTATTATTATTATTATTATAGCCTAAATAGTTTTTATTATTATTATTATTATTATTATTATTATTATTATTATTATTATTATTA
>NW_015632471.1:98358-135394 GCF_001515625.1 Sinocyclocheilus rhinocerous
GAGGAGGCGGGGCTGACCCCGTTGCTAGCTATGACACAGTCTTTTGAAGACTGATTGGTTGCTTGTCCAAGAAGGAAATAAAAGAGCGCTTTTAAGAGTAGGGTCTATTATAAGCCTTCACTTTGAAATTACAGGCATCATTTTTCCTGTTTTACCATGCTCTCTCTCACACTCTCTCTCTCTCTTTCACACACACACACACACACACACAATATACTGTATGTATATATTTTTTTTTATTTTCCATGCTGTCATACTTAACATATTTTATAGGAAATGAACAGCGACACAATAAGGTTCTGAAAGTGTTGTAATTGTTTGTGTGATCACTTTGCTTATAGAAGGTTGTGAGACCTAAATCATCACTGCTGCATAGTTATATTTTTCCAGTTGCCAAATATGTTAATGTAGTTAATGTAATGATTTATTTCCATTTCTGGCGCTATGGCATTTCTGTGCGGTGTCGGAGATGTTAGCGTGTCTCTAATAAGATTGGTCACAAACATAATCCCTGCACCATCTAATGTGTAGTGTCTTGTTAACTCACTGTCATGCATTGTGTGCAAAACATTTCTTCTCCCTCTTCATGTTTCATCCATTTTCTCCACTGCTAAAGAAACTATTAAGCCTCTTAAAAGTCCTCGTCCATACTCCTAACAAAATAACCTCTTTTAAGGGTTAAGATGATTTCTGAATCACTTTTTTCTTTATTAGGATCTTTTCTTTAATTTAAAGAGGAAACACCCACATTTCTAATAATTTTCTTATAATTTTGTCACTAGGAGCAACTCTTAGCACTAAGATTTTTCATGAATACGGGCCCTGGTCTTTTCCCTTTAAACAACAAAGTGAGAGAGAGAGGGTGACTGTCAAGAAACATGTCTATATTAGGCAATGAATAGCCAACTCACACACTGAAATGCACTATACCTTGTTTTCTTTTGAAGCAGCCCAAGAACAAGCAAGCCACTGTCAAAGAGTTTTGATGTGGCCCTTCCCAAGATATGTTGAAAAATGTTCCTCAAACTATTTAGGCTATAATAATAATAATAATAATAATAATAATAATAATATAGTAACCTATAATAATTCATTTTATCAATATTATAAAGTAGTTGTATGCATTAGCTAAATATAAAAAGTAAAATAATAATAATTGTAATACTACTGCTACTAATTATATACTGGTTATTATTATTATTATTATTATTATTATTATTAAAAGGTTTGTTTAAGTGTTTGGGTAAGAAAAAAAAACATAAATGAGTGCCAAAGCATTACTGCAATCTGACTTGGCCCTCTGACTCAAACCTTTACACAGCACGCTGTCTGCTTCTAATCAAAACTGGAGAGTGCTTTTCCCAGCTAACACACTGATACACAGACACACAGGGGCGTGGAAAGAGAAGTGTGTGTGTGTGTGTGTGTGTGTGAGTGTGTGAATGTCAGTGAGAGGAAAGGGAATGTGGCATGCCGATTTTATAGGAAGAATAAATGTTACGAACAGCACAGAAATAGAAAGGGGGGGAAAAGAAAAGCAGAGAGAGAGAGTAAAAAGCAGACTGTCAGTTTCTAGGAGAACTGCACTTTAGAGATGTGAAGAGCCTGGTTTCTAAAAAGAAAGTTTGAGAAAGCAAGAGATAGAGGAAGAGAGCGAGAAGGAAAAACAGTGACTTAAGACTGCCAGAAACAAAAAGAACAGTCATCCCAAGCAAAGACCTCTAATGCCGTCAAGATGACAACACACTCTCCACGTTTCAAGCTCCACATGTCTCTGTTTTCTTCTCCTCCTCCTTGTTTCTTCCAGGGAGAAAAAGCTCTAGCAGGAACTGACCACGATCAGTGATCGCTCCAGACGTCTGGGGAGATTGGTCAAAACAAATGGCTTCCTCCTCCCTCATCTGGAGTTCTTGCATCATCTCTTCAACCGCTTCATTGAAAGAAAAACTCAAATTGGTTGCAGAACCAATTAGGGACGCTTATTGCTGAGGAGCGCATGCCGGTCTGACAGCTGAACACTTGATCTATCAACACAACTGAAGTAGTCTAGAGGCTTCAAATATGGATTAGTTTATTTATTTTGCACTTTGGAGAATTATTTAACACAGAATGTATTTGTTTGGCATTTCTCTTTAGACTTTTTCAATGCAGCAATTGTGTTTGATTGTAACATCGCATGGGACCATAGAAAAGTTGTTGACCCCTGGAGACACATGACCTTGACGTCCTGGCTGGCTTGAGAACAGAGCTAGCTGTGTCAGAGGGTGAACTCACCACAGTGGGGCGAGTGGGTAACTGGCCGCTCCATCGCCGCAGACAGATAGTACCAACACGGAGTGACACACTCACAAGGCCAGAGGAAGAGGAGAAGGAGAGAAGCATCCAGGTAATAATGACTGTGTGCTTATGAATCTCTTTTAAATGTCTGCTGCACTGGCTTTCTGTCACGTTTTCGTTGTTTATATTCAAATTTAGACATTTAGTTACTCTAGCAGGCTCATACTGAGACATTACCAAACAAGCACAAAGTAAGTTCAGGATGTCAGTGACGTGAGCAACTAAGGATTATCTTTCTTTACGACAAGATAACTGTCTTTATCGAAAATGAATAATCTGCGAAAGCGCTTGCCAAAGGAAAGTTGGACCTCATGACCAGATGTTCAACAGAGGGAGTAACTTCTGGCCAGATGTGAGAGGAATGTCCTGGTTAGGACCGTCTCTGAACTCTCGCCACTAACCGCTGACTTCACATAGACGTCAAGAAGATCTATCAGACTTTAGGGACTACAAGAGCTCCTACCATTTCACCACGCTGTGTGGTTTCCTCCAGCGGTCTTTTATTGCTGCACTTCTTTCCATCTTGAGACTTTCCTTCTGGTTTTATTTTAAAGAGAAGTCAGTCCTTGGTGGCTAATCACTGAAGAATGACTTGTGCAAAATGTAGAGAAGTCTTACTGTACTTTTGAGTGGGCGGAGGGTCTGGTGAAATGCTTGGCTGACTCAACGGTTGGCGCGAGGGTAAATGTGATTCAGTTATTTTTCTTTTCCTTCACGAGTCAGTCCTACAGCTGTTTATGAGATGTAGCTGTAATTGGTAATAATCTTTTCTGTAAGTATTGAAAAAGAAGTGTCAAAAGTCGTGGACAATTCGTTGTTGGTTTGTATGCACTTGGTTCTTCAAGAATAAATCTAGTATTTATGATGTTCAAAAAGGATTGTGACATCACATTAAGTTGCCAATGCAGTTTTCGATATAACACAGAACAGACTCTTCAGACTAAACAAGTTTAAGAGCACCTGAGTTTCAATGTCAATAGCATTCATTAGGCGTATCATTTCCATTTCTCTCACATTTGAAGATCACAAGTGTTTGACAATGAAGAAATTCTCTCTCTCTCTCTCGCTCTCTCTCTCTCTCTCTCTCTCTTGCAGGAGGACCTGTATCTGGTTTTGTGCTTTCCGTGGGCTGTAATAATAAGGCTCTATGGGCTAGCCGAGGGATCTGGCCATGCCTGTTGCTATTCGTAAAAAAAGCTGGGAGGATCATGTGACCCCACGGACAGGATTACAGTACAGCTATGATGACCTAGACTTGGTCTGCTGCCATGTGCGGTACCAGCGCAGTAGGTGTGCCTCGATGCCTGAGTGTGGTCATCACCAGTCTTGGACTTTGGGACTTTGGATCGGAGATGGTACAAGAACGATGGAGAGTATAGTGCAGAAGTTTAAGGGTGGAGCTCAACCTAACTGTGAAGGCGCAAAGTGCAAATCATTGACGCCTGGAGACACGGTCAATGAAAAAGCACAGCACAAGAGTGACCAAGATAGCAGGCTACCTGTAGACAGCGTGGCAAATCAAGATGAATTGGAATGTTCTGCTTCAGGAAATTTTCAGGCTCACAATGGAGATCCAGATAATAAGGAACTAAACAAGGATAAAGTATCTGCTTCCCATAGCCTGACACATTCTGTGCTCCCTACCCCAGTATTAGCTCAAATAGAAGAAACAAATGATTTATTAAATGTGCTGAAGGACAGTCACTCTGTCAAAGTTGACTGTTCTGAACCAACTTATCCCAAAAGTGGAACTTGCACAGAAAATACAGAATCAATGGTGAAGGTCAGTGTGGGCAGTCAGATATTAGTACATGAGCACATGAGTGTCACAAGTGAGATCACAGACATAACTAATAAACCTCCCACCTCTGATTCAAAGCAGAAATCTGCTGACCCAAACAATATTGTGGAAGGACAATGTTGTGAAACGTTTGAACAGACTATTTTAACATGTGGCAAAGTCGAATGCTCACACACAGATGAAACTGTGATCCCAAACTTGCTATCATCATCAGCTTCTCAAGAAATTAACATTCCAGAAGCTAGCTTAGATGCTAATAAAACAAGTCTAGTGTGCAAACATCACGTAGTATCTAAAGGTCAAGACAATGAAAATCAGGAAGGTGATGGCATTTTTAAATGTTGCGATCATGAGATGTTAAAAGTTGGAAGCCTTAAACCACCTGCTTGTGAAATGTCTCAACTGGAGCCATCTGGAAAAACTGACATCATGGAAACATGTCATGATTGCTCATCAAAACTCCAAACTATCCATGAGGGCTCCTTTCCTGAATCTGGAGATGATGCTTCTGTTCAGATATCAGCAGAGATGCCAGAACATCCAAGTACAAACCTAAACACCATCAACTGTGAGAATTTGAGAACTTCAGAGGATCAAAACACGAGGGTAAAGGAGGCAACAAGAGGAAAACCTCAACCTGAAGGACACTATGATGAACATCAGGCAAACCAATATACAAATACAGCCAAAGACCTTGAGAGTGTCCCAAAAGCTGAAGGTTCCCTTGTAAAGCTTCGTACAAGGAAGGTAAGATGTTTTTCATAGATTTTTTTTTTATTCAGTTTGATTTACACTTAAGGAAAGTAAAAAAGAAAGCAGAAATAATAATAAAAAAGTGCTTTAGTCAAGCAATATATAAAGAAATCCTTTTGCACATGAGGTAGTTTCCCTTATGTGTCATGCCTATGAAGGTCATCAGTCAGTCAGTAAGGGAAATTCTGGGGGAATTTCCACATAATTTGACTGTAACAAAGCAATTAAGTATGCAAATAAATGGAAATCTGGAAAAAAAATTGTTCTATTTTATGCATCACAAGATTTCAATTAGTTTCGTATTAAACCCTGTATTCACAGTGTTTTTTATTTATTTATTTTGGGGTATATTTGCAAGTTTTATTATAGACAGTAGAAAGCAGCCAGGACTTTATGGGGGAGGAAGAGAGGGGGAGTGGAATGAGAAGATGCAGGATTCAAACCTTAATCTTCCACAAGCACCGCAGCTCATAATGTAGTTCTGGTTTTTCAAAACCCCTAAACCCTATTTTGGAGCATACTTTATCCCACCTGTTTGTTCTTCAAGCATGATTGATAATGCAAATAATGGGACTTGTTGAGAAGATGTGTGCTATTACTTTTCTAAGTTGCAGTTTTCACCTAAATCTCACTTGGTGTTTAATAAAAGAGACAAAAAAAAACAAAAAAACATGTAGACATTCACATTGAAGAAGTAGGAACTCGATTCAAATCAATTCACTAGAATGGGAATATTCTCCATTGACTTCTGAATGGCCTAAAAACCACAGCAATGCCCTACTAACCACTCAGTACACCGCTTTCTTTCTTTTTTTTCTTTCTTTCTTTCTTTCTTTAGGTCGGTAAGATTTTTACATGTTTTTCAGTCTCTAATGCTCACCAAGGCTACGTTTAATTGATTTAAACAATAAAAACAGTAGTATTGTAAAATAGTTTTAGTGTAATAGTGTTTTCTATTTCAATATATTTTAAAATGCCATTTATTACAGTGATGGCAAAACGTCTCCAGGTTACGAATGCAACCATGGTTCCCCGAGGGAACGAGTCATTCATGCTCTGAATCACATATGAAATCAGTCCAATAGATGGGCGAGACGTCATGGGTGGGTGACGTTGCGACCAGGAAGCTATAAAAGCACATGCGGTGGAACCGGCGTCAGCTTCTAGGAATGAAGCAAGCGCTCACAGGGATGCCGGAAGTATGGCATTGAGACGCAGCGTCTCGTTCCCTCGGGGAACCATAGTTATATTCGAAACCTGGATACATTCCCCTTCAGGAACTCGAGCTGTGTCGGAAACGCTTTGGGAACAAGTATGCCCACGTAGCCAGACTTACAAATCCCTGCCTAGTGTGGAAGAGCACAGCTAAGGCGAGAGAAAGGAGCCAGGAGTGGCGCAGAATGCAGAAAGGCACCTGACAAAGTAGGCGGGGACATCCCGCAGCGTCCCGAAGGCCAACTTCAGAAGGAGTGAGTCTTGACTCCTAAAGGAGAGGGGAGATCAGAGGACGAAATGAAAAAGCATCCTGATCCACCGCTTAGCATAAGCTTCTCTGGCCAGAGGCCTCAGCCTCAGCGCACCGTGGAGGAAACGTGTAACTAGGGGGTGTCTGCCCACTGACTGGCCACCGACACATAGACTTTAAAGGTGGAGTTTCCGGGCGGTGACTGAGAGAAGCGCTCGCCAGAGACCGCTGCGCCCTGAAGCACCGTAGGTGGCAGGGTTGGCAGATCGATCTCCTGAGGGCACTGAGTATAATGAGGTGTACACCGCCAGAGGTGTCCGGCCCTCAGAAGTCCTGGGCCTTAGGCGTCAGGACGTTTTAGCTGAAGACTATCCAGTGGTAATGACGGGCGGGAGCAGCCCCTGTTGACCACCTCAGAAGAGAGGTAAACGCGTGCTTTCACTCGAGAAAATGTATTTATTTATTTATTCCCAAGAGCTCCTGTATATCTAACTTCTCATAATCAGAAAAAATACTTCATTTTAATTCCTCATAATAAAATGCAGCCAACAACCAGACAAGTAAACACGGTCTGGTGTGATAAAATTAATTTCAAAACCGAAAATGATATATGCACGCGTTGCCTCGGCAGCGCGCGAGTCGCTCGGTCACACAAACAATATCAATCTCCTCGGAGAAAGATAGGTGCAGCAGCGAGCTCTCACTCAGAGAGGGAAGAAACCGCAGCGCGGGCTTCCGAACCTCAAGAGAGAGCGCTATCTAGGGAATGCGGGTGGAGATAGAGAGAGCCCGTCTCCAACCCGTCAGCCAGATCATGTGCGATCTCCGCGATCTCAATCACCGCCGTGCCTCAGCAGCAGCGGGACCGTAACCACAAGATCACAGGCACGGACACACTCCTCGGAGCGTGCCCGGCGAGAACGGAGCGTTTAACATCGGGTAAAGCACAATCAGTCCCCTCTCTTTTTCCCGAGAGCTGACTGCGCAAGTTCCGCTCCACAGTAAAGCTGCTCATTATAATATTAGGCATAATATGCTTGTGTAACTGATGCTTGTGCAACTGGCGAGCTCATCGACGCCCTCCATATCAACCTCCTCGGAGGAAGACAGGCAGAGAGTCGAGCCCTCTCACCGGGGGAAAGAACCGCAACGCGGGCTTCCGAACCCCGAGAGTGGGCGCTGGATCTGGTGGGTGAGGAAGAAGATAGGGACTCGCCCGTCTACATTCCCTCCACCGGATCCATATGCGAACCCCACGAGCACAGCCGCCGCTCCGTCTCGGCAAAAGCGGGGCCGTCGCTGCGAGAAATGCCGGTGAAGGCTCGCTCCTCAAAGAGAGCCTTCCGAGAGCGAAGCAAGGCAGTGACAAACGCTCGCCATGCGGGCAGTCAGCTCCCTCCTTTGTGTGTCCCCATTCAAAATATAGCACGGGCAGGGAGGAATACACAGCCTGAATGCTGTCTGCTCTTGCCCAAATGCTTCTTTTTGCTGAAGCTTGGCATAATGGAGCTTATAAGTGGACAAACAACACTAAATAAGACTCACAAACAGATAGCGACTGACACACACACACAGAGCTTGCTGAATGACAAAAAGCTGACGCCGGTTTCACCGCACATGCTTTTATTGCTTCCTGGTCGCAACGTCACCCGCACATGACGTCTCGCCCATCTATTGGACTGATTTCATATGTGATTCAGAGCATGGTCACGCTGGGGCCGTTCCCAAAGCATTTCCGACGAAGCTTGAGTTCCTGAAGGGGAACCGAATTTTCAATTATTCCAGCCTTCAGTGTCGGTTTTGTGTTCAAGAAACATTTATTATTACTGTCAATGTTGAAAACAGTTGTGCTTCTTAATATTTTTTGAAAACCATATTTTTATTTTATTTTATTATTTTATTTTTCAGAATTCTTTGATGAATCTTTGATTTCTTTGTTGAAAATTCATAAGAAACAGCATATATTTGAAGTAGACATTTTTGTAACAATATAAAAGATTTTACAGGCACTTTTGATCAAATAAATGCATCCTCGCTGAATAAAAGTATTAATCCCCAGTCCCCAGATAGTCTTGTGCACAGTGCACGTCATGAGTGGCCAGCATGCATGCTGGCTTTTATTTTTAGCTTGTTTCAAACCAGTTCCAGCATGTTTCTTCTGCAGAATCTTTCTTCCTGCTCCATGTTTGTGCTTGCTTGTATACACAGTTTTGATTAAAAGCATTTATATAACGCCATGCTTTTCAAGCACCACATCCTAAATCACTATGCTAGCTCACGACCACGCCCTTTTGAAAGCAATGACATCACTCCAACTTACATCTCTGGCCATGGGCATCTGTGGAATGTTCCACAGTCCAAGAAACTGGCGTCAAACAAGACCTAAAAGGGTACAAATAGAATATGTGTGAGTATGTGTAGTCATTGTGTGTCTGCTGATGTGTGACGGGCGTTGTATGTGTGATCTGTTGTGGGTGTGCTTGTATGCATATATTTTTACCTTTATGCATTTACATGGGTGATGGCAAGCCCGCCTTGCCAACCTCGGTCCCTTAGGTAAAGTCTCTCATAGCTTTCTGTGTTTATTCATCCTTGCCGTATTCCACAAGACCCTGGAGGCGTCGTCCAAAACACAGTCATTATTTATACAGCAGGATCCATTAGACAGGAACCAGCCCAAGCAAAACACGCCATGCTGTGTAATTGTCATTTATTTGTGAGGCTGAAATCCAGAGCTGGTGGCTGGAGTTCTTGTGGGGATTTGTGTTTGTTACGGAGCGCTGGAGTGAATGCGAGCCATTTAAGGGCTTGAACGACTCTTTTCTACTGCTAATGGAGACATGAACTATTATGAGTTCAAGGACAGAGTGAACAACAAGAGTCCTTGACTGTGGGAGTTTCAGTTTGACACATGAGTAGGCCTACAGAAGGAATCTTACTTATTCCAATCATCTTGTCTGTGAATGAGCAATAAAGATAGCAAAGGAATGTTTTAGTAACATAGACAGAGAGATTCTAGATGCTCATTTGGTTATTCTCTTGACAACACAGTAGTGCCGATGATGGAGATAATGAGACCAGTGATAACTGAAGTATTTCCCTTATCACGCATGATGCTGCACACACGCAGACACTCTGAATGTGCTGGATTGTGTCAGTAGGGAGATTCATCAGGGAGTTGAAGTATGAATCTGGGCTTCATGGTGGATTTGAGATTCTTGGAACCGTTTAAGTGGCACTAACACAGTGACTGTTTCAAAAATCACTCCCCATATTGAGCAACTGTCTGAGATCACGTTCTCTCCCCCTTTGTGTTATGCACTTGTGACTGAACGCATGAATTTGTGCATACGGTAGGGGTGTGAATCTATGGGTAAACAGAGAATCGATTTTATTCACAATTCATAAGTTTCACACAATTCAGTTATGATTTTGGTAACACCACAAATTAAGTACTTACAAATCATTTGCAAACTATTAGTTTATAGTTTATAGTTATAGTTATATTTCTGCACTACAGTTATCGCCATACGCATAATGGATTATACACTGTACAAACTGTATATTCTGTCCCTTAACCCTACCCGTTGGTGGAGGGTTGAATGCAATGCTGTTAGATTACCTCATGTATCATTCACCTGTGAGAAAACATTTCCGTACAAAGTGCATAATATTACAATAATATCACCTTCTATTCTTGCTCAGTCTGCAATAGCGTAATGGAACACACTAATGATGTATGATGTCTGTGCAAACAGGGTGCACAGAGGTATGCAAATACATACATTGACAGGCAGGTAGGGCAGCCTATCGTAATACTCGGACAAAGGAATATTATTGGATTAATATTTTATGGTCTTACACCTTCCATAGGCATATAAATACATGTTAATGCTTAACTTGGTGATTGCTGTTGGGATGTGAAGAGACTTTTAATCAGCATAACAAAAAATTTTTTTGAACCAAATCACCTACCCTGCCTACCCTGACATTGAATATGAATGCAGTTAATGTTCAATAAAGGTTGGTTTAAAGCACTTAATTAATGTAATGTTCCCATTTTCCATGACCAAATCTAAAGTGAGAACTATTGACTCCTTATTACCAATTAACAAGTCATTGCCTGTGAGATAATTAAATAATAATAATTATGTTAATAACAGTGATAATTAAGAATTCACTTTTTGTATTGAGTCTATTAATTAAAGTGTTACCATGATTTTGTTTTTCTTAGATTTTTAAAAATAATTTGATCCAGTTCACAATGAGATTCAATTCAATACGATTTCAATTAATGATTCAATTATGCATTTTTTAATTCAGTTCAATTCATGAATTCAAGACCCGTGATACAGATTTAATCTCCAGATATGTGCATGTGCATGCATGTGTGAATTTGTTTCTAATAAAGGCAGAGCCTGGCCCCATCATACTGGGTTTATAGATTGCTTTTCACTCACCCTTAGAGACAGAAGGATAATTAAATTGTGCAAAGGTACAGTAATTATGATGATACAGATATTAACGATGAAGATCAACCTCATAATTAGCTCCCTGATGAATACTGCTGATTTGGCCTTGAGCTGCACAAAGTTTCGAGAAATTTCCTATTAAAAAGACTAACTTAGACCTTCATGTCCTTTCTATGCTGTCACATTATTATCATATTTCACATTGGTCTTGCTAGTTAGTGCAGCATAGTCAAACTGATGAAGCCTGTTGAGCAGCGTGGCCTTTTTGGTGGTGTTTATTGATGAGGAAAGTGCTTGTTAAGATGAAAAGGACCCTTCACCCTTTCAGCATTTACTCATCTTTATGTAAATCCAACCCTGTAGTTATTTTTCTGTGGAACACAAATGAGGATATTTTGAAAAGTGCCTCAATGTTAGAGGATGCAATTTTTTTTTTAATGTTTTTAAAATAAGTGCCTTATGCTCACCAAGGCTGTGCCTTTTTGATCAGAAATATGGTAAAAACAGTAATATTGTGAAATATTATTACAATTTAAAATAACCATTTTCTTATTATCTAAGAAACAACTTATATTTCTTATTAAAGTTGAAAACACATATGATGCTTAATATTAATATTTCTGTGAAAACCATGATGCATTTTTTCAGGATTATTTGATGAATGGAATGTTTAAATCTTTAAAGTCGGCATGAAACGGAAGTTGCAATTGTCTTTTCTTCTCTACTGTGATGTATATCCGAGTGAAACGGCATCTGAAATGAGAGGGCGGGACTTGATTTCGTCCTTTGGGAATTGATTGGATCGTTGCAATCTGGGGCGTTGCTAACAAAATGGAGGCAGATCTGAATGCCAGTTTGCAGTTAGTGGTGGGGGAGTTCTCTCCACTGGATTCACAGCCGACACCCAAGCATGAATAAATGTTTTATTTATTAAGGTTGACGACGACGATCAACGGCACAAAACATGCCTAAACAGCGCGTGCAAGAGAGAGAGAGAGAGAGAGAGAGACTGCCTGAATGACTGTGCGCGTCCTCCATCAGGTTAAGTCATATTCATGAAAAAAATTAGTTTGCGATGTCCGTTTTTGATTATGAGGGCACACGAATTAAAAAAAAATGATGAAGTGCACGGATAAATTATTTATAATAAACACTACAGTATTCCATTAAAAAATAAGAATTTTCAATTTTGATTTCATAGTGACTTTAATCTTTTGTAACCTTATAAAAGTCCTTACAGTCACATTTGATACATTTATTGCATCCTAGCTAGATAATAGTATTCATTTCTTTAAAAAATAAATAAATACATTTAAAAAAAAAACTTGCTGACCCTAAACTTTCCAACTGCAGTTTATATAAGTGATCAGCTATGTTAAAAGTGCTGGATAGGGAAGATAACTATTGATGTATGTCTTGTTTATATGCTCTGAGGTAGTGCCAATGTGTCCTGCAAGGTAATGAACAATAAAGAACATGTCAAATGAAATCAAAATGTCCGCTAGGAGAGTGAAATGGGCATCTATTCACACAATTACACTCATGCTGAGTTCTTCTTGGCCCCAACAGGGCTTTTAGGCAGAATTCTTTCAAGAGTTGACTGTGCTGACTGTGAGAAAATAGAAATACAAGCTTGTTAAACACCCCCTGTAGTTCACACACCATTTTGATAAACTCAATCGGGCTTAAAATATGAAGTCACATTTATACTATCATTTTCCTGTTCCTAAAGCTAGAGGTTTGTGTTTGTGTGTGTGTGTGTGTGTGTGTGTGTGTGTCATTCATTTTCCATTCACAAACCATCAGCGTTAGACTTGTTCTGCATGTACAACAAGCTGCATGTTCGGTTCCTTTGAGCTGTGTTTTAAACTCTATGAAAGAGGTCAAACTACTGCTAAAGGCCTCTGTGTACACAGAGCATCTGATGCCCCTTGGTCCCCACTCTAGTTCCTGTGCCTTTTATGTTTCATTGCTGCAAATCCCAATGAATGATTCAAGTGGGAACTCAAAACCAGGCCAAGAGTTCAAAACTCTCTTCTGTTAAGAAAAGCTTTATATCAGGGCCAACCACCAAACAAGACTAGAAATGTGTGCATGCAACTTTCAAAACAGATATGTGACTTAATGCAGGAGTAACATGACTAAAGGAAGAACTTAAAGTGCGATTTAGTCATCAGACTGTAGTGCTCCCTTTTCATATTTGACCTGGGCAGATGCTCTTCATCCACCTTTTTCAGTATGTGAAAGGCGGAACTCATCTCACCACATTTTGTGTTTAATCTTACTGGAGTGTGTGTGGGCATGAATGTGTTGCAGAAAGATTTGAATAAAGTTAAATAAAGTCTCCAGTATGATGCTAACAAAACAGCACCATGTTATTAACATAGATTTTAGACTTTGAATCATTTACTTAACTACTTAATTTTTTAAGTAATATTTTTTTATTCAGCAAGGATGCATTGGATACAAGAGTGAAGACTTTTATGCTGTTACAACATTTCTATTTTAAATAAATATTTATTTTATGTTCTTTTGAAATATAAATTCTTCAAATAATCCTGAAAAACATGCATTGTGGTTTCCACCAAAATACTGAGCAGCACAACATTCAACATTGATGATAATAATAAGACATATTTCTTGATCACCAAATCAGCATATTAGAATGATTTCTGAAGGATGATGTGACACTGAAGAAATAGCTGCTAAAAAAATTATTTTCAAAAAATGTTTAAATTTAATTTCAAAATATCTTAAAATAAAAAAGTAATTATTTGAAATTGTAATAATGTATCAGTATTATTGATCATGTAAATGCAGCCTCAGTGAGCTGACTTTTTTTAAGATTTATTTTTGGCTTTATTATGGTTGGATAGATCAGAGCTGACAGGAAGCGAAGTGCGGGATCGGGAAAGGTCCTCGAGTCGGGATCCGAACTCGGGATGCCTGTAGTGCTGTATGTCGGCGCACTGCCTATAAGGCTATCAGTGCCAACATTCAGTGAGCTGACTTTTCAAAAAATAGTGAATATGGTAATTATTCAGATATATTGAGGTACCATGGTAAAATCATACAGAATACTGTAATATTATCATGGTATATGTCCAGACAATCCTGGATAAAATTGATTATTAAATATTTAAACAAATGTAGTTCTGATTTTGCAAAATGGTTAAATTAAGGAGGGATAATCACATATTTGCAACAACTTTATTTTTCTTCGGTAGCTGTTGTGTCCGGTGCGCTGAAGTGAGGTAAGGATTCCTCAGTGTGTCCTTGAACAAACCAGCTCTCTGACTGACCTTATTCAATAATATCCAACACAATAATTAGGAAGGAAATTCTGAAACTTTTCTCTTTGCCTTCCCATAATGCACCCAGTCTCTGTCCCACTTAAACATGGACATCTGTTGCAGTCACATGATGCAGTAATGTCATGTTCAAGACTTGGGCCAAATACCAGAATACTTCAGATACTGAAGTAAATAAGTTTACCAAAGGAATGCTGAAGCTTATGCCATTTCCTGAAAATCTGTGATGAGGTTATGTATGCAAACACCATACATTTGGACTTTTCTTCAGTGTGTTAAGCCTCCTGATACTTTTTTTTCTAATAAAAAGGAAAGTTATTAAGGTTTCAAATATATGGCTGTGTATAACTTACTGCATTTTTGCAGAGACATTTTTAGGTGGTTGATCATAGGTGAAGTTGTTATACTGTGAGCTAACTTAAGCCAAGTACAGTAATTGTCACGGGGCTGACGAGACGAGAGGCGTGCGGATCCATGTGCAAGCTTTATTTAACAAGAGAAGTGGTCAAACACAGGCAGGGTCGATCAATGGCAAACAGGGATATGGGGGGCAAAACACAAGAATAGTCCTAGGGCTAGCGCAGGTCGACGATCGGCAGACAGAATTATATTTTATATTATATAAAAATATATTTAATATATAAACATAGCATATTTTTGTTAAATATATACATGCATGTGTTTGTATTTATATATACATAATAAATATACACAATACACACACATATATTATGTAAACAAAAACTTTTATTTTGGATGCGATTAATCGCGATTAATCATTTGACAGGTCTAGTTATTTTAAATTGGAATAATATTTCTGTTTTGGTGTATTTTCTTAAATAAATGCAGCCTTGCTGGGCATAACAGACTTCTTTCAAAAACTTTAAAAGGTGGAACATTAAAACGTATACATCTACTCTCTTAAATATCCTAAAGGATATGCATTTACTTGTGAGGTAGAACTCAAACAGGCCAAATACAGTTCCCCTAATGCATAGTGTCGAAATTATTTCATTACAATAAGAGTTAAGGCCTGAAATTGTGCTATAGCATCTTTCAGAAGTTTTATCGTGTGTCCAGTTTTATTTCAGCTCTCTCTGCTCTAAGCCTGTCTTGCTAGAGAAGCATTATGCAGTATAGTTGGCCGCTGACAGCTTCCATTTTATATTAGTGGCTAACCAGCAATGTGTCACTCTGCAGGACACACTCATTTCAGATGTTGAGGTCTTAAGGAAAGATCTCTGGGGTCACTGAGGACACACTGAGTTGGTCATAAGCACATTCCCCAGAGATCTCTGGGAAAGAGGAAAAGAGCAGGAAGATTCTGGGAGATCTCACAGTGTGGGAATTCTGTCATCTCAAAACAGGAAGAAGCATGTAGGAATGTGACCCCTAGAAGACACTAAAAGAGACTGAAACGGGGATAATTTAGATTATGTTTCATACCTGCTAAAATGCAGTTGACACCTCTTTTTTTTTTTGGTATATTCCTCCATTTGAGGGTTTGGTGGACAGATGTCACTTTTATCAGAGATGGAACAATGCATCACATGAGAGTGAAAACAGTGGGCTCTGTGTGTGTATGTGCTGTGTTTATGAGCATTTCAGAATGAGTGTGTGTCATGGAAAAGCTTAGGCAACTAGCTTTCGCCACACATACACACACACGCAGGGTTCTGCCTCACCTCGGCAAATCCAACAGCAAAGGACTGATGCTGACAGGCTAATTCTGTGCTAAATGGAAAATAAATGGGGAGGCAGTAACAACACGTTAGTAATAATAGAGAGAGAACACACACAAAACTCACACATAAATCTTTTGATTTCTTTCTGCTCCTCTGGCTTTCTTAGCTCTGTTTTACAGCATATGCAGAAAGCAGTGTAATGTTTATTTCAGCACCCATATTTTAACAGGTTACTGTTTTAACAATGGCCATCCAAACAGAGTAAAGATTTGGCACTTAAACAGAAGTTATGTTGGAAATCTGTCAATCGATTTATTAACACAATCAAGAGCTGCATTGTTTGAAAGAAGATGTCTTTTTTGGCTCCACTTATTTCCAGTGGTGGAAAGAGTACTGAAAAAATATACTCAAGTAAAAACAGGCAAAGATCAGAAACCGAGAGAACAGACAAGGCAAGGCAAAACAAGGAAACACAGAGACTCAGAACGGAGTACAGGCTAAACAATACTCAGCAGAGAATGGTAGTTTGAGTGGGTGTTATATAGTGAGTGAGATGATGAGAAACAGCTGTGTGCAATCAGTGCAGTGTGCAAACCGTGCAATGAATGATGGGATATGTAGTCTGGGGTGCTATGCAACAGTTTGTGTTGTGCGAGAGTCAATGTAATGGAAAGGGTGACCTCTGGTGGTGAATGAACGGAAGTCCATGGACAGAATTCGTGACAGTAATCATGTATTTTTTGAAAGTACATGAGTCATACTAAATGAGCCTCAGGTACTGCTGTATGAGACAGTGTGTGAAAGTAAACATTGTATTCAGACATTCTGAGTATTTTCTATAATTTGCCACACCAAAACAAGGTACCTGGCAAATTTGCCCACTATTTTAAATAAATGCTGTTCTTCTGAATTTTCTGTTCATCAAAGAGTAATGAAAAAAATAATGTGTTTGACAGTTTCCACAAAAAAAACTGTTTTCAACATTGATAATGAAATGTATCAATGAACAGAGATCATTAGAAGGATTTCTGAAGGATCGTTTGACAGTGAAAACTGGAGAAATGCCTGCTGTCACTAATAGATCACATTAATAGATTATATTTTAAAATATATTAAAATAGAAAACAGTTATTTTTAGTGCTGTCGAACAATTAATCGCGATTAATCACATCCAAAATAAAAGTTTTTTTGTTTACATAATATATGTATCTGTATTGTGTATATTTATTATGTATATATGAATACACACACATACAGTATATATTTTGAAAATATTTACATGTATATACATTTATATATTTATATTCTTATATTTTATATTATATAAAAATATATTTAATATATAAACATAGCATATTTTTGTAAAAGTACCGATACATCACTTAAAAAGTACTCAAGTAAAAGTAAAAGTACACAATTTTTAAACTACTCAAAAAAGTACAATTACTGATAAAAACTACTTAATTACTGTAACGTGAGTATTTGTAATTCGTTACTTCACACCCCTGCTTATTTCGCAAACAGCGACAGTTGTGAAACCACCACTTTAGTAATTTTTAATAATTCCCAATAGCCAACTGTCAATAACCTTTTTTTTTTTTTTGGAAGAAAATACTGTATACAGCAATGCAGAAATCACATTATTTTCTAAGCAGAGCTGCAGCATTTTTTTAAGCAGCAGAAACACTTTTTCCTGGTTGTTTATTATTATTATTATTATTATTATTATTATTATTTATCGAAACACTATATTTTGAGGTGTCCTTGTTACATGTTACATGTACTACTATTGTACTTACTATTACTAAATTTGTTAACATCCTCTGCCAGTTCCATGATGGGATGACTGCTCGGGTGTATAGGTGGACAAGATTCTGAGCCCTTCCTTGTGCGCACAGGGGTGAGGCATGGGTGTGTGCTAGCACCAGTGCTCTTTAACATCTTCCTCCTGTGTGTCACCAAGCTTCTCCACAACGAGATTGAAAATAGCAGTGGCATAGCAGTAGACTTCAGACTAGACGACAACCTCTTTAATATTAGGAGGCTACACGCAACCAAAAAACTCTGTAGAGAGCGGGTCCTGGAGCTGCAGTATGCAGATGACTGTGCTTTTGTGGCCCATACTCCAGAGGATCTTCAAACTGTCCTCGCTGTGGCAGTTAGGGCATACAGCAGGATTGGGCTCACTGTCAACACCACCAAGACAGAAGTGGTTTGCCAATGGAATACCAATGTCCCACCCACACTACCTGCCTTCACTGTTGGGGATGAACAGCTGTCAGTAGTGCCATCTTTTAAATATCTGGGGAGTATTCTCGTTGAGGACTGTGGCATCGACAAAGAAATCCAGAGCCGCATTAAACAGTCATCAGTTGCCTTTGGGAGACTTCAGCGTAGAGTCTTTCACAACAAGAATCTTCATCCCTCCACAAAAGTCGCCGTATACCAAGCGGTCTGTGTCACCACCCTCCTCTATAGCCGTGAAGCTTGGGCAACCTACAGCTGTCACATCAGGTCCCTAGAGCACGTCCATTTTTTATCACCAAACTACTATGTTAGAGAAAGAAAAAGAATATGAGAGAGATGGTTGTCAAGGCCAAATGATTATAAAGAGCAAAGCAAAAGTCTTTACGAGAAAAGAACTTAAGCAAAGGAAAAAGTATATCACAGTAAATAAAGAAAGAGATATAAGAAGAAAACGGCTGTACAAAGACTGAACTGGCTGAAATCCAAATAGTGAGAATAAACTCAATGACCTGAGCTGTATACCAACCAACATAAGTAATTTTCTTTTACTCGTAATTTTTCTTTTTCTTTTAATGTTTTCTTTTACTTAAATAATAGCACTTTTGAAATTTTACATGAGATAAAGGCTCTTGTCATATCAGCTGTTTTATTTTATTGCTGTTTGCCATATGTTGAGCTTTAATGACTAGCCAAATTATACTCACTTTATTTCTGTAACGCCCTCTATTATCAGATTTGTACTAATAAATGAATCATGGATGATGGTGAAGAGCCCATTTCTGCACCGGCTTTAGAACCTGAAAACAAACTGTTCCTGATCCTGGGTGAACTGTTCCTTTTTATTAAAGCATTTTGACATAATTTTATGATTTTTGGGTCTGTCAGGTTTGTTGCATGTATAAACCTGCCAATGGCATATAAATAAGATACCAAAAAGCAGCAATGAAAATCACTGAGTAAAGTGTCTCTATGTAACTGACTTGGTTTCACATTTTATATTGAAGCTTATTAAAGCACAAGCAGATGCACAGTCAAAATGTCAAGGAAAGGTCACTGTAGTGAGAAGTGTGCTGTATGAATGTCGAATGTGTTGTGTGTATGTGTGTGTATATGCTTTGCTGTCCTTGTGGCAATGGAATGTCTCAAAATGTTCTTGAACAACTGGAATAACCTTACAAAAAAGGCCTTGGAGACAGAAAATGGATCATAATGACATAAAATGTGTAAATGCATTTCTAAAATGTCACAAGATCTGCCTTTGCCATTAATGGCAGCTATTTGCCCGACTGGATTTAATTTTCTGGGGGTTTTTTAACAATAAAAGTTATAGTAAATATGTTATGTAGTAATTTTTTTTTTTTATATATATAATGCATACAGTAGCTAGACTTAGAATGGCATAAAAAGAGTTATATCAGAACACATTTACCTGCTCATTTTGAATTGTGGGTGCACTTTTTGTGGAATTTTTGCCTCGAGTCTCCCTTCATTTCTGACCCTTTATATACAAGCTTACATTTGTGAATGTGAGATTTGTGTAGAATGTCCATAGCTGTAGTGTCTTACTAAAAGCACACCACCTGAGGTCAGTGTAACACCTGATATCACACACAAGACAGCAAGGAAGTGAGGCAGATTTTTTCTTCTTCTAAAATGCCTTGGGAAAAATAAAAATACAAGCAAATAAGATATACTATTTTGTCATTAGTCAGAGTAGTGCTATAAACGCGCTGTGGATATTAAAGCTCAGATAATTTGGTTTTGGAAGTACTAAATCAATGATGTTTGAGTTCAGATTGCGATCTCTCACTTTTGATTGCGAACTCTGGTATCTTGGCAAACATGAGCATAGTTTGTAACTTGGTTGATATCTCTTCCAAAACTCTAGCGTAGACGTGCAGCAACGGCTCGAGCTCACTTAAGCAAAAGTCTCCATTTGCTCTCCATTTAATCTCATTAGTTTCAAGGAGAAACCATTTGATTTTAAAGACATCTTACAATCACAATCATAATTGTTCTTTGCTGAGTGCATTTATACTGTGTATTTTAATAGTTAAATTGTAACTTCAGAATTTCAAACTTTATGTAGCAAAAAAGTGTGAATGTTTGTATGTACAGTATGTATGAATTTGTGTATTTAGTTAGTTAGTTAGTTAGTTAGTTAGTGATATAAACCTTAATTAAACCTATGTTTATTTTTATTTTTTTCCCTAAATTATGACTTTGGAGTTTCAGACTTTATATAGCAAAAAAGCTTGTATTTAGTGTGTGTGTGTGTGTGTGTGTATATATATATATATATATATATATATATATTTTTTGTGTATATATATATATATATATATAATTTTACTGTAGTATATAGCAAAAAAAATTATTATTCCTTTATTTATTTATTTGTTTGTTGTTAACTAAAATCAAAACATTATGTTAAATAACATAACTAAAATAAAATACAATATAAAAATCAAACTTTTTTCAGCTGGTTGCCAATGCAACATTTCTAAGGAATTGTAAATTTGAGGTACTAAAATTCATAAAACTAAATAAACTAAAACTAAAACTTGATAAAAAAAAATGTAGACATTAAAATAATAATAGTAAGAAGAAGAAATAAAACTAATACAAATGACAAAAATATATATATAATTTACAAATTATTTTTAAAAATTCTTTATTTATATTTATTAAATATTTTCCACGACAACTTCCGAATTTCAAACTTTAGTTAGTTAGTTTTGCTGATATAAAGATTCCAAGAATTTATCATTTACATTTTATAGTGTATTTCCAGGAATAGATAAGAGATGACAAATAGTGTGTAACTCTTTGACTGTGCTATGTTGATGTGAAGCAGATTCTATTTTGTCTGACTCTGCTGACCAAGATCAGTCCAAAACAAACAGTATTCTCTGTGACAAAGTGGTCTAAATTAGCACAGTATACACATTCAAATCTGAATGAGGAACCTGATTATATACATGTTTATATGCACCTTTGTGTTTTTGCAAGACTTGTTAATATGTCAGAGTGAATGTGTCAGCTTTTCCTATTCTCTAGTCCTGTTGTCAGCTGATGTGTCATGAGGGGCATGATTGTGTGTTCTTCAGATTGAGAGGGGGAAAAAACTTTACATGTGAAAGCACAGTGTGTTTTAGCTTGTTTTGTATCACAACAATGCTATAAATGGATTTTAGATCCAAGGAAGTTGAAAAAATGTGTAGAAAAAAAGTGAAACACAACACACATACTGTACACGCACATCCTTTGGGATGATGTGCTAAATTTGTCAACACCTGCATCAGTCACACCTAATCAGTAGAACTAAATGGCCTTGTAACTGTAATGAATTTGTCTGTATGTAAATGGCAGCCAAAATCTCTTTACAGCATGACCGTTTTTGAATCAAAGTTAAAACTAAAACTTATTTACTTACCTTCATGTCAACCTGCTTTCAGTGTAGCACAAAAGGACATTTTGAATCAAATATGCATGCTTTTCTAATCAATGACTGATCAATCCTGGCGTGATGCAAATATGCAAATTTGAAATAGATTTTCAGTGAATACAGATTAAAATGTAATTCTGTTTCTTATGAAAAGCTATGCATGGTTTAAGAATACTTTGTTTCCTGTAGTACAAGCATATTAGATCATATACAGTACTTGTGCTCTTTTTTATGTTGATTTTGGAGCCAGACAGTACCAAGTTGCGTGAACTTGTGTTAATGAAAGAAGTCTACCAGCTAATCCTGATGACGTGTGCTCTATATTGAAATACTAGAACAAAAACAAACTCTTAAAGGGGTCATATGATGCGATTTCAATTTTTCCTTTCTTCAAGTTGTCTGGAGGTAAAATGTGTGTTTTGGACAATGGATCGCATGTTTGTTAGCTCATTACTAGCAAAGTGTCTCTCTTTCTCTCGCTGTGTGCTCTGTGACAGACAAGCGTGTATTAAGGGTAAATACCAGTAAAAGCTATGCAAACCCTTTACACACTGCACTGCTTTGTGTGGGGCTGTTTGCACAGGCCTGGTTCAGACACGGGGCAAGTGCCAGCATCATTCCTCTCTGCTTGAGTAGCATTACAACTTCTGTCTTCTACTCTCTCTCTCTCTGTAGTCCTGTGCTAATACTTTAATAATTCTGCCAGTGTAAAATATGGTGTCCATGCCAAAAATATGTGTGTGTGTGTGTGTACTTGTTTATGCTACATTGTGGGGACCAAATTTTCCCACAAGGATAGTAAAACCTGAAATTATTGACAATGTGGGGACCAGCCTGCGGTCCCGAAAATATTGTTTGGTCAGTATAAAATTAATAGAAGTCTATGGAAAATCCCCACAATTCACAGAAACGTGTGTGTGTGTTTGTGTGCATGTGCGCGTGTGTGTGTGTGTGTTTGTGTGAAATTTAAATTTAAATTTAGTTACATTTATTTTTAGCAAGATTTAGGCCCTTGGACCTTGGCCATTCAAAAATATTTTGTTTCCTATTGCCAAAAGAAAGTCTTACAGGTTTGGAAATGACACAAGTAAATAATGACATAATTTCTATTTTAGGTTAACTATTCCTTTAATAGCATTATCCACCAGTAAGGGTAAAAAAAGATTAGATTAAATCTACTGAAGTGTTCCCTCAGCTTGTATGGAAAAGTCCCGTCTTCATCCGAGTCGCCACCTGGTCTGCTGTGACATATGTTTAAAGAATTGTCATCGGAAGCGATCAGATTAATGTCAGTGTTGGTTTTAAGATTACATTTCTCAAATAAAATCTGATTATAAAAAACTGTTTTTCTCATTTCAGTGCTCACGGGAAGAGAGGGAAAAGGAAAGGTCACGTTTGGACTCAATGGTTCTGTTAATAATGAAGTTGGATCAGCTGGACAAAGAGATTGAGAATGCTCTAAGCTCCTCCCTCAATGGCACTCCCAATTTAAAGAGGCGGATCGTCTCAGTGAGTGGCCACCATTCAGAAGATGTTATGCAAGTTATACACGAATCTCATCTTGGGTCACACTTTATTTTAAGCTCCAATTCTCACTATTAACAAACCATTAACTATGACTTTTGCCTTCACAAACTTCTAATTTGCTGCTTATTAATAGTAAGTAGGTAGTTGTTAAGTTTAGGTATTGGGTAGGATTAGGGATGTAGAATATGATCATGGAGAATAAGTACTAATAAACAGCCAATATGTTAATAATAAGCAAGCAACTACTTGTTAATACTAATTGAGATTTTTCTAATTGAGTTAATTCTAGTGAGAATTGGTCCCTATACTAAAGTGTTATCAAGTCTTGTGATGATACAATGAAATAATGGTCAACAACTACTTTAGATCTTCAGTACCAGCACTAAATCTATGTAGAATTCTTTAGTAGTTGACTGATATATCACCAAGGCTGAAATACAGGCCAGTATTTTGTATTTTTTTATGATTATCAGCATTGAGCGATATGTCGAAAGTTGGACTTTTATTTTGACAGACTGACAATGCCAGCATCTGAGCCGTTTAGTAATAAAAACTTAAAAAGTTAAAGAGTTTAGTGAAAAAAGTAAACATTCAGCAAATACACATTTTTAAAATTTAAACAAGTCTTTGAATATCTAATGAACATTTATTTTCACATACCTTAAAAACTTTGTTGAATCCAGCAGTTATATCGTCTAATGTGGCCGTTTATAGACTGCATAAAAAATCAGTTTATTTTTACAGATTAATTTTTTTAGCAATTTCAAATCATTTTGTTTTCAATATATATTCACTTTCAAATTATTTATAATTTAGTGAATGTTATGTCAAATAAACATACGTTTCATTTCAGCAATTGTTAAGTATGTGTTTTTGCATTTAAAGTAGGACAATGTTACTCTTTTCCTAAACAGGAAGTTGATTTAGAAATGCTGGATTCAGCAGGAAGTCTTTCAGCCTCATCGCAGTCTCTAAATGCCCCATTTTATCGCTCTTCGTCATCGCTGTCATCATCAGGACCCTCTGGAACATCTGGGGCTAGACCAAAAAATGAGGTTAGTTAACCAAAACCAGGAATTACCTGTTGTGGAACAATTTATCAAATCAAACACAAATAACTTATACAAGGCTTGCAGTTTCCAGTCACCTGAGCAGGTCAGCTATTCACTGATGTGAGGAGCGCCTTTACATACCATTCATACATTCCCATGGCTCTGGAATTGGTTAAACCCGGTGTCAATCATCTCTTAAGTGTCTCTTAAGCGTCCAACATTTACATATGCTTTTCTGTATGCTGAATGACAGTAAACAGTAAATTAGAGTGTGCTGTGGTTCCAGCAGCCACTTTAAAGTGTACTGAGGAAAGATTCTCTCTCTCTCATCTTGTCTCTCATCATTTTCTTTCTCTCTGAGTGGCTAAAGCTGCTGGAACATGATAATAGCAGCTTTTACTGTCTGCCAACTTCCACCAGCTAAAACACACTGAGAAACATTCCTTACAATCTTCCCCTCATGCACATGTCTGTGAATGCGAGTGAGATTGTGTGTGATTTGCGGTTTGAGTTGAGCGTAAGAATCTTCTGTTTGATTACCCATTACATGCTTGTTGTTTGCACATGGCAAACAACACTTAAAGTGTCAGTGAGAGTCAGGAAAAGATGGAGAGAATGTTTTCATTTCTGTATGTGTGAACAAAGTTTAAAAAGGTCTGTTTGGGAGGAGAAACAAATGAGTAAAGGCAGATCTGAGTAAGTGAATGTGAGGAAGGACTTAAAAGATGGTGTTGTTTATCAATGTCAAAGTCAATATTCTTCCAGTTGATCAGTCAATGACATCAAAAACCTTTGAATAGCACTTTTGAACAAATATGATATTTGATATATAAATTGAAATAATGTGCCTGAAGACATTAATCTTATTATATATGTTATTTAAATGCTGTTTAATTTATGTGTCTGATGATATTCATCTTTAATTGTGATGTTTAATCTGTTAAAATAAAATATAAAAATACACACACACACACACACACATATATATAATACTAATTAAATGAAGTCTTTTATTTTACACAATATTAAATCAAAATTCACAAAGCTGTCAGTATAATTTGGTACAGACAATGTATGGCGATAAACACCGGTTAATCGGCCAAATGGACATATTAGAATCTTGAAATGGCCAAATAGTAGCCGATTAATAAGCTTAGTCAACAAATATCAGTCTGTCATGTCATTTTTGCTTACATAGTACAATAGTACAGATAACACAACATTGATAATAATTACAAATGTCTTGATCACCAAATCAGCATTCAACTTTGCCATCAAGGGAAAAAAAAGAAAAAGAAAAAAGCATTAAAAAATATCTTAAAGTAGGAAACAAGTTATTTTTAATTGCAAAAATTTTCACAATATATTACTGTTTGTGAATCTAATCTGGACTCAGATTTCTGCCTTATCTCAATATGATCCCTTTTGCTTCATCTTTCAGTCTGTAGTCATCTTGACTGAGGTAATGTTAAAATGAAGCAAGTTACTCGTTGAATGGCTGTATCCATTTAATCTTGATTAATGGGTCAACATAGCAGAGTGCTCAGACACAGGTCAAGGAGATGAGAGATGAGAAATGGAGTCAGAAAGAAGATAATTAAACACTATAATGAAAGGCACATGGAATGCAAGCTTACACGTTTGAGCAAGTACCCGCAGACATCATATATAGTGTGGAACACGTGTCGCAAAGTACGCATAAAGCCATTCCTGTTTACAAGAGAGACTACTGTTTACCCTGACACTTATTCAATATCTGCAACCATGAAGTGTGTGTGTGCACATTTGTAAGCTTCTACTCACACCTTTCTGTTTGTTCGTTCCTGCCATTCCTCACTGGATTACATAAGTGTACCTGGTAAACACATGAAAGATTAGGCCTTTTGATACACACACAAGCTAACTAGCACATAAGCAGAATTTGCACGCAAGCCTCTTTGCTCTTGCTAAGGTATGTTAAACACTAACGGAGTGCTGCAAGGCCACGGCTACCCTTCATTGCTAATGTATGTTTTTAAGAGCCACAGTAGCAGTGACAGTGAATGCCCAGAATGAAATTTATTGAGGCGTCACTGTATGTCCATACCAGAAAGCAATGTTATGCTGGTAACGTCTGTGTACATGCTCATAGTCTCCATGACCAGAAAGTTAAATAAATAGATGCTGAGAGAAAGGACTAGAAGCTGTGTCAGTCATGAAATCATGAGGACTCATGAGGGCCTGTTTGAAAATGCATTAGTCACCTGCTAGCTCATGGCCTTTGCATGGTCTGAAATTAACTGTGTGTCTCTCTCTGTGTGTGTGTGTGTGTGTGTGTGTGTGTGTACTTGTTTATGCTAGATTGTTGTGGGGACCAAATAGATAGTACAAAGATAGTAAAACCTGACATTTTTGACATTGTGGGGACCGGCCTGTTTATCTGAAAGTGTAACAATGCAAACAGGTTTTCTGTAAGGGGTAGGTTTAGGGTTAGGGTTGGGTTAGGGGATAGAAAATATCGTTTGGTTGGTATAAAAGTAATAGAAGTCTATGGAAAGTCCCCACAATTCACAGAAACAAACGTGTGTGTGTGTGTGTGTGTGTGTGTGTGTGTGTGTGAGAGAGAGAGAGAGAGAGAGAGAGAGAGAGAGAGAGAATGATATATGGATATACTGAACACTATTGTTCAAAAGTTATGGGTTAGATATTTATTTATTTAAACTCATATTTAGGATTTAGAAATGAGTACATTAAGGATGCATCAAGTGGCAATACATTTATAATACTACAAAAGATTTCTATTTCTTTTGATTTTCTATACATCAGAGAATCGTGAAAAATATCATGGTTTTCACAAAAGTATTAAGCAGCACAACTGTTTTCAACATTGATGATAATAATAATAAAACTACTACTACTAATAATAATAATGTTTCTTGAGCACCAAATCAGCATATTAGAATAATTTCTGAGTATAAGACACTTCTTTCAAAAATAACAGCAGCAACAACAAAAAGTATGATTTAAAGAAATTATACACATTCCAGCATATTTTCTCAACCAAAAAAACCCCCAGTATTTTGAGTGTTTTTTTTTTAATCCATTTTCACTACAAACAACATTCATTTGTACCTCTAAATTGAATATTTTCCCATGTTAAATAATTCAAAACTCTTATGTTACCACCTTCCCTAAGTGTTTTATGAATAACTGACCTCCATTCCTCTTAATGGAGCTGAAATAAAAGTTTTTTTTTTTTTCCTCCCCCTCTCTCTCTCTCTCAGTTAAATACTGACAAACAGCATAACTGTGGAGTAGGCTAATTTTTCCCAGTTTAAAAGTGGCTTTGGTGAGAATGAGTGAGAGAATGGGTGTCAAAAAAAGATTGATTTTTTGAGAAGGATGTGGAAAATGTAACCTCTTTTTGACCTTAAGCAGGAAAATAGCTGTTTTCCGAAGTGTTCAAGGTCAGGCATGCTATATCAGGCATTCTTACAGCCCAAAACAAGGGTTTTATCTTGCTATCTGTGTCAGAGAAAATAGGGGAAAAAATCAGACATGACACATATGATATCATTGATTTTACACATCACAATGACCCATTCTGAGGTTCTGGTTATGTAAGAGGATTGAAAAGAAAGAGATAGTTGTGTTTAGGGGACATTGGCAGTCATGGAGAACATCTAAGCCGCCTTATGAATATGCTTTCCCACCCTTCAGATTAATTTCAATGGTATCTACAATGAGTACTTAGAGCAGTCATTGGTTCATTCATTCATCTCAATTCATCAGTCTGAATATAAGGGAAAACATTTAGTACATCTTACACATTAGGTTGTGTTGACTATATTACAGTCTTTGTTTTTCTCCTCACATGATCCAGAACCCTGAATGTTTCAGCCAACTTTCATCTCATAACTCAAGCTTGTCAGGAGCATAAGACGTTTCGTGTATTTGGCTAGCATTGTGATGTTGACAGTTCATTGGCCCGGCATGGGCAGAACTCAATATATTTGTCTGAGGCCCCTGAGGTCTCAGCATAAGAAATCTATCTTTCTTAAGGGGTTTTCATTTGTCGGAACTGATGTCATATTTGTATATCAAACAGAGGATGGCAGCCAAAGTGAAGTACAGTCATTTGTTGTCTATAAATTTAAAGGTGCGGAATGGCAGGAGATGGAAAGATGTGCGTGACAGGGTCCCCCATTTGTGAAAGCATCGATAACTATAAATCATGATGTAAATATGCAAACATGCACAGACAGAGGAGAGGAAACAGGTGTTATGTACAGTACACACCCACAAGCTTATGTATTAAATATAATGAATGTCATTTCAAGAAAATTTGAACATAAATATCACATAGTGCTGTACTTTGATGTATTCATGTATAGAAGCCCATTTCTATATTTAATAGGTGTGGTGTTATATTTCATAATATAATCATATTTAATAGTTAGATTTTATGTTTCACAATGTAATTTTGACTTTCCTCAACTGCAACTTTATATTTCACAATGTGACTTTCATTTGTTATTGCAAACTTGAAGACTTTAGTATCTTAGCACAGTTTGTGGGGTTGATCTATTCTGAAACTTACTTATATAGAGTATTTTACTAAAGAGAAAAATGTATAAATCCTCGATCATCTTTGATTGTTAGCATTCAGACAACATTGGTCTTGCTTTTGTGTCACTTTCTCGGACCACTGTGCCCAGCAGGGTAATTACCGCCCTCCTCGTGTGCCTCTGCATGGCACGCTAATCCTGCTCCATAGGTTAGCCTCATTTCTTGTTTTCCCAAAGTGCAGTCTGCTTAATTCAGCGTCTTCCATTGTTATTGGAGCCTGGATTATACTGGATTACAGGGATTAGCATCCTGACTCTCTTTCTCTAATCCATGGAGTCAATTAGGGCCGGAAAAAAGGGGAAAATACCAGCTATTGTGAGGTTAGTGACATTTGGAGGGAATGTTCTAAGGCTGATGATACACGGGGCAATTTTTTGAGCAATTTTGCCAGGTAACTTTTTTTGAACAATGTTGTTTGGGCACTTTCACACTGAGAATAGGTAACAAATTTATATCTAATACTTAAGATCAGTCATGGGCCCTGTGTCTCACCTGGTTGCCCATTGACAGCAACATTGCTCAAAAAGTTGTCCCGTGTATCATCAGCCTAAGAGTACGATGCTCTACAGAAATGAGATGTAGTTCCTGATATTGTATTCAACCCACAACCTTTCTAGCCTGTAGGAAATTAGACTGAACTTTCAAGTCAGAAGAATGGTGTACCTAATTGACCCGACACCACTTTTACAGTACACTCTTAAAATAAAGGTACTTTATTGGTATAAGTTGTTCCCTGAAGAACCGTAAACATCCATGGAAACTTTCCACTGTGCAAAAGGTTCTTTATAGTGGAAAAGTTCTTCACACTGAGAAAAATAATGAAAGGTTCTTTTTTTTAAATGGTTCTTCTATGGCACCGTTGCATTTTTTAATAGTGTACAAACTGTTCCAAACCTATGAATAATAGTGCTTTGAAAACCTCTATTGAGTAACTATGGCAAGACAAAACTCCTTAAAATACTAGTAGCCTAGGATCAGTCATGGTCCTTGTTATGTCCTTCATAAGTAGAATTAGTACACAGTGTAATTGTTTATCCTGTCCACTGTTGTACTTTTACTTCCTTTGGGTCCCTAGCCATCATATTGTTCAGACCATACCACATGCGGGAAAGATAGATACATGTGTTTTACAGTAGCATGATAAGATTCTTTTTTAAATTTTTTATTTAAAATGTTTTTTTATTTCACAAAATGGTAAGGAAAGAAACACCAGAATATTTTTCGAAGGACACTTATGGGTGAGAACAATTGTATTGGTTTTCTGAGTTCTGTACGTTCAAATTCTCATTAAAGTGATAGGATCATTTCCGTATGCAGCTGGCTGTTAGCTTGGATTGGAGCTACGTTTTGAGTGATCACTGAGTCAGGAATACAATTCACGCCATGTAACATGCCCTGAGGGACAATTTACATCACTTCCTACCAAAATGGTTGACATAAAACATATGGAAGTTATTATGGGGTAAAGAAGGGGGTGTTCTCAATAAGGAGGAAAAAAAGAGAGAGGTCGTTTTTTTCCCACGTTTCTCAGTGCACGTGCTGGAATGTCTTCATTAGTTATGGAAAAAGTTTGAGGTTCGGGGGGTATAGATAGCATCTGTGTGTCTACACACTCTACAAACGGCATGTATATATGTTCAGAAAAAAAAACTAAATAAGGTCCCTTCCGAGACCTGAGGCAAAAATAACTTGGTTTGTGTGTACGTGAATATATATAAGTGTATTTGTGTGTAAAGAATATGTATATAAGTATCCTTATCATTACATTTATGTGTGAGTGAGTGTGTGTGTATGTGTGTCATCGAGACACTCACACTCACACACCTTACCCACTCAGACTTTGGGTGGGCCAATCTGACCCCTACCAGCTGCACATTCTTAACCAGACTAGGGGGCTGGTAAACTCTGCAGTTCAACCTGCTCAACTTGCACACACACACACATTCGCACACAACTACTTATCTTTTTTTTTCCTTCAAAACTTCAATAGTTTTATAAGCAGAATCTTTAAGGCAATGTAGCGATGTAGAATTAGATTTAATCATTTTCTCACTGATGTTATATTAGGGTGTTGTGTGATGGTTGCTAGAGCATTGCTGGGGTGTCAACAGTAAAAAGAGCCCAAGTCAGATGCTATGATATTACTTTTAAATTTAATTACTGCCATTTGTAGTCTGGTTGCTTAGAAAAACAATAGCTCACTTCTCTAAAAGCCACACAATGTCTGTAGCACAACCAGTGTGGTGACTTACTTGCCAAAATGTAAAACTTAGGGATATGTGGTTTTTAAAAAAATCCTAACCCCAAGTATGAGCAAAGTTGTAACAAACTCCACAAATTACAATAAAAAAAAACAACAATAAATATTCCAGACCAGAATTTTGCCACACACACCCCAGTAAAAACAGTTGTTTGGGGGCATTGTATCACTGTTTATCAGCCAATTTTCACGGTTTAAAAAGTTCATTATTTAACCATGTAAATTAAAAGCTTTATTTTAAAGTATATATTAAATCATTATGTTTTAAGTTAGCGTGCTTTAAAGAAGTACACTTGTTTTGATGTGCTGAACATACTAAAGTACTTGATTGTAATTTACACACACATTCGCACACAACTACTTATCTTTTTTTTTTCTTCAAAACTTCAATAGTTTTATAAGCAGAATCTTTAAGGCAATGTAGCGATGTAGAATTAGATTTAATCATTTTCTCACTGATGTTATATTAGGGTGTTGTGTGATGGTTGCTAGAGCATTGCTGGGGTGTCAACAGTAAAAAGAGCCCAAGTCAGATGCTATGATATTACTTTTAAATTTAATTACTGCCATTTGTAGTCTGGTTGCTTAGAAAAACAATAGCTCACTTCTCTAAAAGCCACACAATGTCTGTAGCACAACCAGTGTGGTGACTTACTTGCCAAAATGTAAAACTTAGGGATATGTGGTTTTTAAAAAAATCCTAACCCCAAGTATGAGCAAAGTTGTAACAAACTCCACAAATTACAATAAAAAAAAACAACAATAAATATTCCAGACCAGAATTTTGCCACACACACCCCAGTAAAAACAGTTGTTTGGGGGCATTGTATCACTGTTTATCAGCCAATTTTCACGGTTTAAAAAGTTCATTATTTAACCATGTAAATTAAAAGCTTTATTTTAAAGTATATATTAAATCATTATGTTTTAAGTTAGCGTGCTTTAAAGAAGTACACTTGTTTTGATGTGCTGAACATACTAAAGTACTTGATTGTAATTTTAACTGTAGTTTGGTTTAACCTGTGAAACTGTTGTCTGATTTGATAAGCACAACATATCTGTTTGCTGGAGTTTTAATTAATGAAAATGTGTTTGACTTCAAATATTCCCAGTATAACTTGTTAACTTGTGGTGAATGTTTACCTTCAGTGTATATCCACGTAATTCTGCCCTGCCAACTGGTTAAATGTGTTTAACTGCTTGGTGTTTATCCCATCTCTCTCTCTCTCACACACACACACACAGAGTAAATTAATACTTGAGTGGTCTACTTCGTTGTTTTTTCTGTTGGACACCTGATACGACCTCTGATCCCTAATGCCGTGACAACCTGTGCCCAGGGACCTTACAGGCCAGAAAATGTGACCCAATCCTGCCCCATAACGACTGGGGACACACACTTGCACACACAATTGCATACTTAAACACACACATACAAAAAAAACTCTCACTCTCATGACTGAAATGTAACATATGACATGTGCTTGGGTGGTCCAGTGCTGCCAGGCAAGTGTGATGGTCCCTGTAAAATTATTACATTATAAACAATTTCTTCCAAACACAATTTTCAATTTTAAGACAGTGAAATGTTATCCTTTGGTTCGAATTTTGTTTATGGTGTGATGATAGAGTGTTGTGGACAAAATCATTTGTTCGATCAACTTATGAAAGTAAGAGTACACCTGCTAGGTGGCTGTTTGCTGGTTGTTTACTGCTAGCTGGCTGCGTTAGAAATGGCTACGTTTTTTTTTTCGTTTTTTTTCTTGCAGACGAAAACAATTTTTTTCAATTATGGAAGTACTGTGCTTACTGCTAGCTGGCTGCTTACTTTAGAAATGGTTTGAGTTTCTTCTTCAATATAAATCTGGGAATTTTCATCTTGCAGACGAAAATAATTTGTTCAATTACTTATGAAAGTAATAGTGCACTTCTCAACAGACCACATGATTTGATGTATCATTAAAGTCTGTAACACAAATGCAATTTAATATTTTTATAATATAATATAATGATTTTTAAATGTGTAATATAATTAATATAACATAAATTAAACAATGTAATAACAATTATATATTTTAAATTTCATTTTCAGATGTATTTCCATATGCAGTTTTTAGATCAATTAATAATTTCAGTAAACCCAGCAGTATGAGTGATAGTAATAGTGACGCTTGCCTGTTTTGCTTTTCATTATGTTATTTATTCATTTGATCTCATTGTCCTATTTTTCTGCCACCTCATTCCCTGCTTCCTCTCCATCTTTTATTATTTTGTTCTGAGCTCATTTTAACCCTCTTCCCACTCGTATGAGGGTGGTGGGTGGTGTGTTTGGGATAGCACATGATAACAGTGCTCGGACTCAAATATAGTTATTCCGAGTATGCCAGAAGCTCTCCGAAGTATTAATAGCATTTCACTGTCGGTGGCCTTCAGTTGTTTCTGTGAATTTGAGAAAACAGCAGGCCTACACATAGAGGAATGTAGAATGTGTTACTGTGGTGGTCACAGTCACGCTATGATAATATGGCTAACGCTCTACTGCATCATGTTTCATATAGTCTTTGCAGACTCCTAATTTCACATTATGGTTGCGAAACCTGAGTCGATGGGTTGTGGAATTTTTAATGCATGTTGAGGTATATTTTGTGCAATACTTTACAGTCTTGTTCGTGTTGGCATGCATGTGTATGTATGAGTGTTTGTGGGTGATTTATTGCTGATAGCTTGCAGTGTGCCAGTATGGGACTTTTTTGCCGTTAGCTAACTCTCTAAGTTCATTATTTAGCCGTATATCTGAGAACCATCATTGTTGTTGGGGAGTTTTTATTGATTTCTTTTTACTGATTATGTATGTTTAACTGTGTGTGTGTGTGGTTCAGATAAACCATATTCAGGTATGTGTGAGTAATGTGTGTATTGGTGTCTGTGTGTTCCCTAGACAGATTGGGTGCAAGACAATGCTTTATCCAGATTTTAGTGGCAGCACCATCAACAAGGAGAGGAATGCAATGGGTGGATTTGTCTTTAGCTATGGAGAAACAGTACTGTTGGTTAGAATATCTTAGGAGAGGAAAAGTCTTCAGTCTAACCAGAGAATTTCAGAAATTAGCTATATTAAAGGTGAAACTTGCTTCACAACCGTTAAAAAGTACATTCTATATAGTATGAAAGTGTGTAGTATGAATGAAATCCAGATTTGTCATGTTGTCACTGTCATGTGACCTACAGCGTCACTTCACTGCCATTCAAAAATCCTCTACCGTGGCATTATGGGATAGTAAGTGTCCAACTGATGCACACTTTTTAGGTACTTTTCACATACTGTTTTACAAATACTATGAATTCTGACGTACTACTCAGCTCAAATTTTTAAGCTCACATTTTCACTGTTTTTCACATACTTTTTATTGATTTTTTTGCAATTCCATTTGATGCCTCTAGAGGCACATAAACCACACACTTCACCTTTTAAACATTTTCTGGTCATTAATGCCAAGAATGCTTTTAGAATGTTTCCATATCTCTGTACACTGATGCACACACTATGCTATGAGAATAATAGGGACATTTTCGATACTAACACAAAACCAAAGTGTTTTTAAAATGTCTGAGGTACACTGTGTCCATTAAGATCATAATCATGCAGTTATCTTGCTAAACACACATGCACACTACTCCTTAGATAAGCCACTCGTACCCCTTGCATACATGAAGATAATTCCCAGCATGCATCTGGCTTCATGTGAGGAGGATGGGTGGATGCAGGAATGAGGGTATGTTAACAAAAGCGGAAAAATGTGGAAACAAAGAACGGGGTAGATAAAATAAGAGAACGTGATAACAGAGGGCAATAAAGGAATTGGGGAGAGAGATAGAACATGAAAAAAAAAACATGGACGATAAAGATAGATAAAGAAGAAGAATATGCTCTGATGTTTTGAAGAGAAAGCCACATTCTTCATATAACAGGATGCATCACTCTTTTGAGGCAGATGATGGAGGTTTTGCTGTCAGTATGATCGTTTCCAGGGATTTCGGGATTACACAAGGTCAAAGATCAGCGGACAGAGCAGGAGTTCTGTGGATGAAGGTCACCCGGAGACGGAGACCCCGACATTCCTTCGGATCCACAGAAATTCCTTTTCGGCCTGACTAAAAAAAAGTCAACACATGAGAATAATGAACAATAATGAACAACTAACAAAGGAACAGATATTAATAACCACTGCTCTGTTTCAGGAAAGAGAGTCATTTAGAGGCCCTGTTAAATCAAATTTAGAGTTTCATGGCTTTTTGTCCATGCATTTTAGCTTTGAGGTCATCTATATCCTAGCAAACTTTTTATTTTTTACTATTACGCTAATATATTATTTAGCTTTGAACTAGCTTGTATGTTTATATTTTCAGTTTTGGTTTTAATTTTAGTTTGAGTAATTTTAAGTTGCTTTTTTAAGTGCTTTTGTCAATTTCATGTTTTATTTTAGTTTTAGTATTTCATCTTAAACTTAAACCAATTTCAGTTAGTTTTCATTTTTTTTATTTAAGTTTTTCATCTAATATTTATATTTAATTTCAACTTTGCTTTTTTTATTAAATAAAACAATATTAATAGTTTTAGTAGCAATAACAACACTATAGTGCTTTCCTATACCATTAGCATTATTTTATTTTATTTTTAGATTTATGTTTGGTGTTTTTGTGCCTTTATTTAGATAGGACAGTAAGTGGATGGGAAGCGATGTGGGAGAGAGAGGGGGATAGGATCGGGAAATGTCCGCGATCTGGGACTCGAACTCGGGACGCCCAAATTGCAACGGCGCTACACGTTGGTGCTCTGCCCGCGAGGTTATCAGCACCAACCACCATTAGCATTTTTAACATATAACAGCTAGACATTTACAATCTGCAGTGACTTTCACAGGAAAACTCATTAAAAGTGTTGATGACTCATCCTGCAATATGCATATTTTTATCCAATCAAATGCTCTCAACAATGAGAATGTCCTGCCCCATAATATTGCCTACAACTGACAGTAGCAAATCATGCTTCACTGTTATGACATAGCTAAAGCCTTTTGGAAAACCCCTTCAATATGTCCCGCCAAAACTTCCTGTTTGAACACAGGAAGCCTTTACAAAGGTATTTAACCAAAATCACAATTGTGCTAAATTTGAAAACCATAAAAATACCTTTGCCAAGCAAAAGCATTAATCATTTTTCCAGGCACAATTCTATGGCTAAAATAATCACTTACACACACTTTGTTGTGTGTGTGTGTGGGGGGGGGTTCAGTTGTGTGTTTTCCACTAAGACCTGCCGACATGGTAAAAATATGCAGCAGGGTTCTTTTTGTCTCATACTCCCCTAATCCTTGTTGAAAAATAAACTTTTAGCAGCGTTATCAGTAAATACACACATGATCTAACAAATTATGGATAATCACATTCAGTCAGATGACGATAGAATAGACTATCAGCCATTTTAGAGGGTACATAAGCATGTGTGTGTGTGTGTGTGTGGTGGGGTATCTTGTTCGTAAGGAGGAGGGTGTTTTCAAGGTTGCAGAGGCTACACAAATGGCCTTATTTCTTAGCCAGCTGCACTTGGTGGGCATGAGCACACATACACAAACACACACAGTGTTTTACTCAGAGGGACAGGTGGTAGGCTAGTTTATATTGGATTGGTTTGAAATGTAAACTATGTTTATAGAGTTACATTGTGAAACTGTTTTATAGGTTCCCCTCTGGATCCTGAAAGTGAAATATTAACTCATAAAGCGTTATCAAAATTCCATTTCAGGAATTTCAAATATAAGCTGTCCTTCAGACGTGATAAAATGTATTTTAGGGATTTTACATATATATATATATATATATATATATATATATACAGTCACCTTTATTTATATAGCGCTTTTAACAATACAGATTGTGTCAAAGCAACTGTACAGCGTTAATTAGAAAATAGTGTGTCAATAATGCAAAATGACAATAGTAAACACTCAATTTTCAGTTAAAGGCAGTTCATCATTGAAGTGAGAAAGCAATCCGATCCAACGGACCAACG
>NW_015632471.1:135431-153358 GCF_001515625.1 Sinocyclocheilus rhinocerous
TAATTAATGCAGCCTAAAAATCCTTTAACGGATTTGAATAATAGAAATGTGTTGGTGTGTTATGTGTAAGCCAGGTTAAAGAGATGGGTCTTTAATCTAGATTTAAACTGACAGAGTGTGTCTGCCTCCCGAACAATGTTAGGTAGGTTATTCCAGAGATTGGGTGTCTAAATAGGAAAAGTATATATATATGCTTCTATATATATATATAATCTTGTTGTATTTCCTTATCATTTTCAAGATATTAATCTTTCTTTATTTCTTTCTTTCTTTCAGACCTCTGCTGTAGACAGAGCAGGTAAGTGACCTCATGTGGCCTCACATGACCTCATGTTTTTTATTGTAATCTACATTATGGTATAAGCAATGACAGAGCAATACAGCATGGAAAAAAATAATAATAAATAAATAAATAATACGATGTGATAATATCATATATGGCTATTTATGCATATCATATTTAGTTGATGTTTTCTATACTGGATTCTCACCATTTTATCAGAGTGAAAAATCGTATAACCTATAAAATGACCAGAAAAAGAAAAACTTTTGTAAATCCTAGTCAAATTATGCATACAACCTTACTTTCCCGCATAAGTATGTCAACTGGTGGCACTGGATCTGTCTTAAACACTAACAGATGTTCAGTCAGACGATGAGCTGCCTGATATCAGAACAGAGAGCTGTGGCTGGAAATAGTGATATATATCTAGAACAAACTTCTTCATTCCCTTATGGATACATGGCCGTTTGCTGGCTGAAAGAGTTGCTTTGTTGGGGCACAGCAAAGCATTTGCCCTGATGTCGGTCTCACCCTTAGGCTAAAGACAAACGTTGCATGCTAGCTATTAACAAATAGCTGTTAGCCATTCGCTGCTATTCATGTGGTCTTTTGATGTATGCCGACTTCTATATATCAACTGTGTTGTACCGTTGGCCTTTTTGTCATTTGTTGTTTAAGTTTTGTTAACTGAAAGTTGTTTCTCAGTTACATCAGTGCTGCTACACTCTTCACACAACATGCCATAGTGTAATGTTAAAACTTTCGATTGCCATGTAAAATGTAAATCAGCACAACTGTTTTCAACATTGATAATGATAAGAAATGTTTCTTGAGCAGCAAATGAGCATATTAGAATGGTTTCTGAAGGATCATGTGACACTGAAGACTGGAGAAATTGAATGAAACTTCAGCTTTTCCATCACATGAATAAATAACATTTTAAAATATATTAAAGTAGAAAACAATTATTTTAAATTAAAATACATTAAACATTACAAATAAAAATCGTATCTACTTCATAATTTTGATTGGTAGTGTAAAACCTTTCAATATTTGAAAATGAATTTAACTGTGTGAAAATGATTTATATCCATGCTTACACAAACCATGACTGATCCTTAGATGTCATTTCTATTATTACTATTGTTGTTTAATTATTTGTACCACGAACCAAGATAGTAGAATCAGTGTGTGCTATGGATGAAACATGTAATGTGTGAAGAAAAACTAATAATCAAGGTGAATATCACTTGTGAACAGAATATTTTTATGCAACACTGCCAATAAAACTTCAATGTTATGAAATTATGCAAAAAGTATGAAAATGTTATAAATGTTGTGCATTTATAATACAAGCTACAAGTGAATGTAATTTTCAGCACAGAATGCTATTAAACACAATATATAACTGAGATGTAGTCTAAATGCACTGCAAAAAAAGGCTTATCTTAGTAATTTTGTCTCGTTTCTAGTCAAAATATCTAAAAATTCTGTGTGTCACTGTGGTTAAAATGACTTTTTGGATTGTGGGAGTGTGAAAAGGGAGTTTTATATTATATTTTGGCCACCAAATTATTAAATGTCATCAGATAAGTTGTTCTGGTCTTGCATTCAAGTTGAGCAGACACCAGGCTGGCTAACCATAGGAGATCATTATGATTTGACCTCTGTGTCTCTCTGGAATCAACACCAGAAAGCAACAGGAGCAGCATGTGTGTCTGCCTCCATCATCACGTATTTCCAATGAGCCTATGTTGGTATTTTCCAAGTCTTAGAAAAGGTGTGTATACAATGGAGACAAAGAGAAGACGTTGCATCATGCATTTTCCAATATTTTCTTTGTCGGTCAGATTCCGGTTATGTTGATCTTCATAATATCAGTTGCAAGCTCAGAATTTGGAGATGTTCAGGATTTGTGTGGAGGCTTCTGCGTTATGTAATGACCCCCCGCGGCTCTGCGACTTGGTATTCTGGTGTGTGATGGATGATAAAATGCAGGCCTGATTTCAGCACAATGGTCCCCTGTTTCAAAGCACATCAAAGCCTCTCTGTATCAGGCCAGGAATGTGGGGTTCACAGCCTGGTTACATCACGCAAACCTTGCCCCAAGATGGAGAGCATTCATGGTTAATTTCCAGGTTGTTATGGCAATGGACTTTTGAGTCACAACACCAGAGAGCAAACAGTATTTATGTTGTGCAAGGAAAGTGATGCCCATCTGGGCATCATTCCTTACTGTACTATCCTTTTCCAGACTGGGCTAAAACTCAGCAGGGTTTTGGCAGGAGCGAAGGGAAACAAAACACCAGCAGCAGTGATTTTGAATGTGTTTGCATATGTTTCTGTGTGTATGAATGAGATAATTTCTGTTATCTAATATGAGCTCCATGGCCATGAAAGCCTGACATTGTTAGTTTGCATTCAGGGTCATTTTAAGGGGTACGGGACATTGAGCATTTGGCTGCATTAAGTGCTCAAGTTTCTTCCCGAGGTCTTCACTTTTCCTTGCTTTAGTGTAGACAAATGGATGTGGCAAGGTTTAGCTTTTTAACCTTGTAAAGGCATCTTCTCTTCAGAAGACTATCTAGGGCCCTCACATTGGTTCACATGAAGATGTAGCCATGTAGAAGAACCCCATGTGAAGGGTATTTTTTATCTGTGTGTATTTACATTTACATTTAGTCATTTAGCAGACGCTTTTATCCAAAGCGACTTACAAATGAGGACAATGGAAGCAATCAAAACCAACAAAAGAGCAATGATATGCAAGTGCTATAACAAGTTGCTTAACGCAGTACATGTAGCAAGGTTTTTTTTTTATTATTATTATATAATAAATAAAAAGAAAACGGATAGAATAGAAAAAGAATAGAACAAGCAAGTGTTAAAGGCATTTTTTTGCTTTTGTTAATTGTATAATAAATAAAAAGAAAACAAATAGATAAAATAAAATAAAAATTTGAAATGCTAGTGTTATTTTTTTTTTTAGAATATAATTAGAATAGAGGGTGCTAGAGTTAGAGGGTCAAAAAAAGATGGAAGAGATGTGTTTTTAGCCGATTCTTGAAGATGTCTCAGCTGCTCGGATTGAGTTGGGCAGGTCATTCCACCAGGAGGGAACATTTAATTTAAAAGTCAGTGAAAGTGATTTTGTGCCTCTTTGGGATGGCACAATAAAGTGACGTTCACTTGCAGATCATTTATAAAAATGTTTAGAAATATCATGGACTGGTACAAAAACTTCATTTTGGTTTAATGATGCATGTATATTTGAATTCAATGTGAATTGTTATTTGCAATTTAATTAAAATATAAAGTAGTCAAACGTGATATTCAATGAGGAAAATTTATTTAATGTTTCCATCTTTTATTTTTATGTTGTTGGTTAAAAATTAATGACTCTTAGTTGACTCTGCTGCTGATAATTACTACAATATATTTCATATAGATTTTGTAATAATAGTTAACAATAATCTAATTTTGATCAAACTGGCAGTTCATTAATGTTGAATTTGCAGTTTTTATTTGCAGTTTTTTATTATCTTTGACAGCTAAAAGAATTTGGGGTCTGTAAAATTTGTAAAATATATATTTTACAAATGTAACTGTTTTTTATTTCAGTATATTTTAAAATATAATGTATTCCTGTCATGAGAAAGCAGCAGTCATTACCCCAGCCTTCAGTGTCACATGATCCTTCAGCAGGGGTGTGAAGTAACGAATTACAAATACTCACGTTACAGTAATTAAGTAGTTTTTATCAGTAATTGTACTTTTTTGAGTAGTTTAAAAATTGTGTACTTTTACTTTTACTTGAGTACATTTTAAGTGATGTATCGGTACTTTTACTCCGCTATTTTCCTCCGTTTGTGGTCGTTACATGCTTATTTTTATTTTATTTGTATCCATCAACGTGACTGGATAGACAGTAATAGGTCTCGTGACTTTCGTCAAATCAAATTGTGCATAGAAAACTTTAACCGCCAACTGTTTATCACGGCTGCTGGAAGCGCATTCTTCAAGCATAAATTCAGTCGCAACTTCCTCTAACTTAATATGTTGAGGTAAATTTCGGATTTCTGCTTACTAAATGATTTACGCTTGCCTATCTACACGGCCTGAAATTTGGTGTAATTATCAAGTTTAGTTATTTTTATTTCTTTATTGCAAAACGCTAAAACTGGCACCGTTTTGGAGAGAAATGGGCTCTCATTTTAACCCCTATCATGGGGTGTGATGCTGAACTATGAGTTTCTAATGGTATTTGTATTTGCACTGTTATAAGCATTAATATTTTATGTGCAACAACAGCATGCTGTCTCAGTGCCCAGCTCAGTATTCACTACTCAATACTCATGAGTACTTTTAAATAGGCTAGTAGTTTTTTGGACAAGTACTTTTACTCTACTCACACTACATTTTTTGGAAGGTAATGGTACTTTTACTTGAGTATATTTTTTTCAGTACTCTTTCCACCACTGTCCTTCAGACATCATACTTAATCACTGATTTGCTCATGAAAAATGTGTTACTATCGATATTGAAAACAGTTGTGCTGATTAATATTTTCATTGAAACCATGATACATTTTTCAGGATTCTTTAATGAATAGAAAGTTGAAAAGAACGACATTTATTTAAAATAGAAATATTTTGTAACAATGTAAATTAAAGACTGCTGTCACTTTTGATCTATTGAATGCATTTCTTTCTTATAAATGTGAAAACGATTCTATACAATCAATAATGTGCTATTAATAAATTTTATCATTTGATTTAGTCCTTTCTCAGCAAAAAAAAAGTCTTAATAGTACCACAACTGTTGGCACACATACATATTTCTTATACCAAAAGATGGAAGGTGATCACAGTAGTCTGTGAGGAAAATGTAAACCCTTACAGTTTCTCATAGAAAGGCAGTGGAGGAAATGAAAGACACAGTAGGCGGTTTTCAAAGCCTTCGCTCCCTCACATTATCTTGATTGAAATCCCCTTAATGCTGATCTGGGACCAGGCCTCCGCATTCTCACTAACATCTGCCATTATTAAGGTGACACTTCAAAACTGATCTCAGGTCTGTGCCTATCAAGCGCCACAATAACCTCTCATTCTTTATCTCCAGTGAGTGCGGTACCTATAATCATGTCGGCAGAACGCCTACCTCTCTGCCTTTTGCCTGTAGTTCTTTGATGTGCGTTCATCCTAGAACATTCCTGCCCCTATCGCACCCATTCCCCCTGTCACGGCTCAGGCTCTGGGTGCAGAACAATGGGTTCATTGCTCACTTCTGATCTCTCTCCCTCACCTGCATCTGGGGTCGAGCCCCAGCTGGGTAGAGCCAGGTCAGTCCAGGTACAGTCTGGTAAGAAAGGCTCTGGGAAAAGAGGGGAGGAAAGGGGTGAATTTTTAATGGAGTGTTTGAGGAACTGTCAGTGCTGAGATTGAACACAAATGCCAGCACTGACAAAATTGATCAAAAGTTACAGTAAAGACATTTATACTGTCACAAAATCTATCTCTATTTATTCTAATCAGCATATTACAATTATTAGTGTCTTTAAATTCCTTCACAAATTTATGAACTATATTCAAACAATGGCTGGTTACATAATCTTGGTGGACCATTTATAACCTTAACAACCTTTATTCTCATGTCTAGGCGTTCAGGAAAAAGCAATGTAATTTTGCTTTTAAGGGTCATCAGAGCAAAATGTATGCTTTGTCTATTAATATTGAAAGGGGAAAACATCAACAGCACTCAATTCCCGGCATTCATCCAGTTGGAATAGTACCACCTGACCTTTTATTTGAACTGCTCTGTTGATGGGGGGACATAGAATACAGCACAAGTGTACATGAAGGAAGCTTTCATGGCACTGCTTTCTTCAGATTTTCAGTTAACGTCATGTTCTGTAAGCATTCATGTTTAATCAATAGCTCACTTACTGGACCTATGATCATGGGACTTTTTGACTGCCTGATGGGACCCTGGGAAATTCCACTTTAGTCATCAAGTGCTCCCCATAGATTCAATATCTGTGTTCTTCAGTCTGGGTGATTAAGATATATTGTTATGGTGGCATCATTTCAAGAGGCTATAAGTATGCTTGGAAAGAGGAAGTTGTCACTTTCTGAGAAAAGTAATTTCCTTGAGAAAAGTGAGAAAAGTAATTTTTAATATAAAGTAATAAACCAATATTCATGTGGAAAACAAAATGAGAAACTATGAAGACTGTCCTGGTTGTTGTTTTCCATGAAATTGCAGTATGTAAATAATGGCAGGTATTTATTTATTTATTTTCATGAACTACTCCATTAATAAATCAAGCTTATTATTTGTCTAAGGTCATGAGCAGGGTTTTTCATCCGAAGCGTATTGCTGATCTAATAAACTGTATTAATTAATTGCATTTGAATAATTGCATTTTTTTTTTTTTTTTACCAGTGTTGTTATTGTTAACTAAAACCAAAATTATTTAAAAAAAGAATGTATGCTAATTAAAATGAAGCTGAAATAAAATTAAATCTAAACATTACATGAAATCTTAAACTTAAAAAAAGTACTAAAACTAAAACTGACAAAATAAATTAATGCTAAATAGAAATGTTTAAAAAAATAACCATAAAAAAATCATATAACAAAATTATTAAAACCTAAACTAAAATGAAAATCAAAACTATAAATAAATAAATAAAATAACACTAGTATTCACTTATTTGCATATTGTTGTCTGGTGCTGACAGTTTGTAGTTGTGTAATAGAAATGTGCACCCAGCAGTAAACAACTTAATAAATACATGTAAAGAGAATATTTTCATAGTCTAACCTGCATCATTGTATCACCTTGAAAAACCCTATGCTGTGTCCTTATCTAGCCAGCGATCCACACAGATTACATTTCCATGCCAATTTTCTGAGACGGTCATGCCCAGATGGGTTAGGTTTCACATGAAATGACCCAGCTGACACAAATCAACCCTCTTCTTTGCACATATCCTGTCCTGATCTTATGTTTGTCTCCTCCAAGTCCAGAGGCAATAGTAGCATACCATTAATGAGAGTCTGTATTTCAGAGCTAATGTGTTCTTAGGCTTGTCTGTCATGTTTATTTGATTTTAAGAACTTAATGCCATCCTCATTCCTAGCCTTTTATTTCCCACACAGTTTTATTGGCTTTGACTTATTGGTAAGGAGACTTAGGGTTTGAACAAGGGTACATTCTTGGCCATTTCATCACTTTAAGCCTGTCCCAACCCTCTTCCCCCATCGCCTGCTTTTATTCTACTTCTCCACTTCATGTTGCGTCCTATGACTCCCAGACTTCTCTATTTTACCACTTTGTTTCGTTTTTGGAGAACCAGTAGAATGAGCTGTTCAAATTTGGAGAATATGGTGACTTACAATTCCTTGGCTGTTTTCTGTTTGGAAGGCATCTGTTTGAAGTCTGTTGTTCTGTTGGGGGTGTTTCTTCAACTATAGGCAGGTTGGTCTCCTGGGCCTTTTAGGATAGGAGCACACATTTTTCACACTCACAGTAGTTTATTTAATGTGTGTACTCTATATGTCCAATGGTGACAGATGTCAAATGAAAATTATGTTAAAAAAATGTCTGTCATCAACTTAAATGTTTGACCAGTTTTTCTTGCTAAGGTCAGTTTCATAGCTTATATTTTATGTATCCTAAATACACAAAATCAAAAAATACTTAAATAGTTTCATAATATTTCATAATTTTTGCATAATTTGTCAAAATGACAGCTTGATAAATAAAAAAAAAGAATAAAACAAGTATTCTGATCACAATTCATATTTATGTACAATTACACCAACTTTAGGTGTTCATCTGTGGGATAGATATTGTTTATTTTCAGACAAGCAGACATCAACAACAAAAAAGTTTTAGTTCCCTTCCGAGGGAATTTCGAACTGTGTCCTCTAGAGGTCACTATGGGGGACGCCTTCAGCGTGACCAGTGTCTGAAGCATACATCTAAACACGACAATAACATTGGCCGGCGACAGCCTGTGACGTCATCACCCGGCGCGACCACAGTATAAAAGGGCGCCGGGAGAACACATCATCCTCTTCTTCATCTTCAAGGACTGTTTTGTTTGAAGCGTGCATTTCCGGAAAGAAGGATTATTCTTCTTTACCATGGCGAGCACTAGTAAGGCGTTTAAGAAATGTGTGGATCCGTGTCCTCGTTATATGACACCTGATGACACACACGATCTTTGCGTCTTTTGTTTGGGGCGAAGAGCACGCGCACGATGTCCTCAAAGGGCCAGCTTGCGTGCACTGTGAGCTTTATCCTATGAAAAAGCTCCGCTCTCGTTTGTCTCTTTTTTTCGAGGAAAGAGGGACAGCCATCAGCTCCTCGTAGTTCAGGACCCTCCGCTGCTGAGGCACGGAGGAAAATGAGCTCATGGGGATTGCAGATGGATCTGGCTGATGAGTTGAAAATGGGTCTTTCCCTTTCGCGCTCATCAGTCACAGATGAGAGTGAGCTGCTGGACAACGATGCTATCTCTCTTAAATTGTCTGATCCAGCGGCTAGTGCTCTGCTGGCTCAAAGCCAGGATGAGCAGGAGATGTCAGATGAGGATGAAGAAGTCGAGATTGAGTCCTCCCAATCCTCCTGCCCCACGTATGCTGAGCTGCTTGAGGTTATGGATTGCGCCATGGCGAGGCTTGACTTGCCGTGGAAGCGGGCCAAGAAAGTGATGCCTCGAGGCTGCCTCGAAGAGCATTTTCTTTTTAGCCATAGCCCTCCAGCTCAGGTGAGCCTTCCATTTCTTCCCGATCTCCATGTGGACACATAGAAGGCTTGGAAAAATCCATTCTCGTCTCACATCCATAGATTCTAGCATACTAGTTATGCCAACATTGAGGGGATGTGTAAGAATGGTTATGAGAAGATGCCCCCTGTTGAAGAGACACTGACCTGCTATCTCTCTATGGGGGAGGCATCTTCTCTTAAGGCTTCCTCCCTGCCACTAAACCCCTTCAGGATACATCTCGTTTGAATGGCAGGGCATACGAGGCAGCAGGTCAGGCTGCAGCCTCGTTGCATACCATGGCAGTGCTTCAGGCTTATCAGGCTGATCTGCTGAAAGATCTGGATAAAGGTCAGGGTCTATCCCCTGATGAGGTGGCTGAGTTGAGTCACACCACAGATCTTGCTCTCCGTGCCACTAAGCAGGCCGCCATTGCCATTGGCAGATCCATGGCGGCCATGGTGGTTACGGAGAGGCATCTGTGGGTGAATCTGGCGGATATCAGGTCGAAAGAGAAGGGCTTTCTTCTTGATGCGCCAGTTTCCCCTTCTGAGCTTTTTGGCACTTCCGTCGAGACAGTGGTTGAGAAGTTTAAGGAGGCCAAGACGCGCTCGGCTTCCTTTAAATCCTTCATTCCAAGAAGATCCAGGTCTGAACCCGAACAACAAAGGGGTCCTGGCCTGTCTCGATCTAAGGATCAAAGGCAGGCTCAGAAGACTAGTGTCGTGACTCTCGCCCCTCCCCCGCCTGCGGGTAGGGCTCAAAAGGGGCGTGGGTCTAAGGGTGACAGGCAAGATTTGAGGGAGGTGATCCAGACTAGGCGTTCTCAACGCTCTCGTCTGAACCAGAGTAAAACCTGAGCCATCTACTCCACCTCCCTCTGAGAGTATTACATCTGGTCTCATCTTCCTCCCCTTAAATCCCCTAAAAAAACGTCCCTCCTGACTGAGCCTCCTGCGCTTGCATTGCAGTCTCTTATGCGTGGGAGCCATGGTTGGTGAGTACGATCCATTTCATCTACTCTACTGCTAGTTTTTGAGTATTCAATACTTGTCTTTTTCTGCAGCACTACTCTGACTTGTTCTGTTTTCTGACTTTTTAGGTTTGACCCCCCTGCTAATTCAGGGCCTCCTGCTGTTGACCGATTATACTGATGGTTTCACTCTTCGGTTCTGGATCCAGGCTGGTGATAGCCCTCATCTTCGGCTTGGACACGCAGCCTGGGCTTCTGCGGAATCCTCCCAGCATCAGGTTCCCAGTATAACGCTGCAACCTCAGGACCTGTGGGTCCTTCTCGTGGGCTAGTACTCTTCCGAATACATGCTTCGTGACATGCTCCCTATCCTCTGGCCAGGGTGCGCTACTCATCTCTCACACTGAGGGGTCTCCTGAGATTTGAGTCTTTCCATCATGCATGTTCTCTGAGCAAGAGCTCCTTTGCTGAGGCGTTGAGGAGCTCAGCACTCCATAGACGGTCAGGCCTGCGGGTCCTCCCTGTCACACTGCCCTTATGGTCGAACCAGTAATCGCCCCTCTGCGGAGTGGGCTTGAGTACATTGCGTTCCCTGAGGTACAAGGGATTTGTGTTTCTGAGAAAACCCCTCTTGTATGCTTCTGTTCTGAGAAGCAGTAAGCTCTGTACGCATGAATGGTTATTGGGTCCCGCTATTTCTTCAGATTCTATCGGGTCTGGTTATATGGGACCCACACTCTCTATCGAGAGAGCATGAGACTGTGTCCAGTTGCACCAGTGGACTGTCTCTTATTGGGCCCTGCTGTGTTACCCCTTCTAATCTAGCACCTCCTTCTGGTCGAGCTGAGAAGTGCTCCCCTCAATGTGAGGGTTAGCTATGAGGCGCTTCCAGTATGTGCTGTTAGGGCCCGCCTCAGCTTGAGAGCCGAGAGCGCTGCTCCCGAAAAACCCGCATTTGCAATGAACTGAGTGTTAGGCCTGTCTCTGTCACCTCCTTGGTCAGTTGCCTTTATTTTGGGACCCTGTTGTTCCCTGTAGAAATGTGTGATCCCCTGCTAGCAGGATTCCATTTCTGATGTCCCATTTGCAATCTATCTGCTCCTCAGACATGGCTGTGCTCCCCTCACTGCGGGAGGGTCCCTTTGAGCTCGCCGGTCCTGGGCAGACTGGGTGAGTTCTCCTCTCGACTTGAGAGTTAGGTCTCTGACCCTGGGCTATTGATCGCTTTGGTCAAGCTGGGTTCCTCTCTCTCCTCGCTAGGGGTTGAACCCTCCGTTCTTGAGCTCCGTGGCAGTGACAACAGGTAGTTGGGCCACTTGCTGCTTCCCTGATAATCTGCCTCTATTTAGGTCAAGCCAGGCAGTGCTCCCCTCACCTCTGAGGGTTGTCTTTGAGCCTACCGCTCCCGATTGAGCGTCTTTGGACTTCTCTCATCGAGTCCTCCGCTCGTTTGAGCTCCATTGAGTAGCAGCCTCAGGTTGTTAGGCCTCTCTCCGCCTCCCTGTTGAGTCGCTCTCCTTGTGGGTCCAAGTCCCCCTTCTATATTTGAAGTTGGGTCTCCGCTCTTTTGAGCTCCGGATAGTAATCATGCCAGGCGGATGGGCCATCTCCTGCCTTCCTGGCGGGTTGCTTGTTAAGTGAGCTAGCTGTGCTCCCCTCACCGTGAAGGGCCTCTTGCAAGCGTGCCGCTCCCTTCTGGGCAGATGCTACAGATTCTGTTATGTGAGCATGCCACAGTCACGTAGGGCTCCCTAGGCTGGTTTATACAGCTTCGGTTACCCCTTAAGCAACGGTGCTTCTAAATCCATGCTATGGTAAGTGCACACGCTGAGCTCTGTGCAACTTTCTAAAATCCACATTGTGGATTTGTGGACTTTCTTCTGATTAAGTCAGTTCTTTGAGCAGGTTTATTCGGAACCGGCGGTAGCCCCCCTGGGAGGCAGGCCAGGGTCTGGTTTGGTTTTTAGACACCTGGCTGGATCCCCTTAAAGGAATCTCTTTCTTCTGATTCCAAGCCTTGAGCTCTGCCCTAGGCTTGGGCTTCCTAGCCCAGCCCTTAACAGGTAAGATCTTTTAGGGTATACAGCTCAGGCCGAAGGGGATAGTGTCACTGACAGCCGTCAAGACATCCTTGGGGCAACTCCCATGGCTATGGTAGAGTTGGTAATTAGTGCTCGCTGTGGTTTCTGGCATGCACTCCCCTCAGCATGGCGGTGTGAGTATACCGTTCCCCATAGCGAAGGGAATGAGACACTGCTAAATATGATCTGACGCCTTTGTTTTTTTTAGCTGATGTCACTAGTAATCCCCATGTCCATTGCAGATGTCCAGGGTTGTTCCCAGACTGTGGTAAGATATAGGCCTGCTGGACAGTAAACTGTCAGTTGTGCATTGTGAGTTGATAGATTGAACAGGAAATCATCTTTTCAGATTTCTGTAAAGAGCACTTTTAGCCCCATATGTGGGCCCTTCAGCAATCTGTGACCTGTCTCATGATTCAACAGCACAAGACCCAACAAGGGTCTTATGATGTGACCACAGTTCTATCATGACAACTCTAGAAAGATTTTAGCATTAATGGATATAACAATGTTAATGTATTTGGTCTTGGCGGAATATATCTGCTACGCTACTGCTGTTGGTTATTGATGTTGTTGTAGATTATTGTTGCTGCAAAGCAAGTACAGGAACTTGCTACTGCCAATACATACGCCCATACAGTGCTGTGAGTATTTAAGACATACTGCTGCTGCACAAGTAGCATATATAATAACCTGTAGCAGATCTACACAGGTGGAGCTGGGGAAGGTGAAGGGTTTCAGAGGAACTCTGAAAGCATGCTGTGAAATTTTCTAGTGAATGCTAACCAGCCATTTAAATGTAATCAAGCTCATTGGCTGCGTATGCAACATGAACTAATCATCTTGAGCTAGTTTAACACATAAAAATATCATCAGTTTGTGTTAAATCCGCATCAGCCTTCACCATCTAGAGTTTCATGACAGAACTTGGCATTTTTTTCACAGTAGCATCAGCATGTTTGCTTGTCTGTGTGTTTGGGCGGGGATTTTAATATTCTGTTGATTCCGTAGATGTTACCTTTTGAACTCATTTCCCATTGTTTGGTGTTTGTAGGTCACTGTGTGAACCCAGGTAATCCCTCTGTTAAGAGTATCAGGGTCAGTCTGAGTATTTTGGCTGCTACACAATATCATGATGATCCACCAGCTTTCTTTCGCTTATTATGTATCTGTCTCTTTCCATCTTAATAGCATCACCCTAATATATATATTTTGTAACAGAGTCTTAGGTTAGACAGAGCAAAAGAAAGAGAGACACATTGATTATCCTAGCCAGAGAGAGGCATTTGTTCTTCTCAGACGACAACAAAGGCTCCTCATTCACTAACAACGCGATTAACTTTTCATGTTATTGATACAATCACTCCAGGAATGGAATGTTCAGGAGAGATGAATGAAAGAGTTTGGATTCATTCCAAAAACGTGTGTGTGCTTATTTGTGTAAGTGATTGAGTACAAAACTGAAAGTAGGGCGAAGTGTTTCCAGACTTCTAACATTACACATGGGGAGACATCTTGGTATTTCCAAGAAGATTGTGTTTTTATATTGTAAATTATATGGTGAGGGTGAGGTTTGTGCATGTTTGAAAAATTGAAGAAATTCTGATAATTCCCTTCATGAATTATGCTGATAACCAAAACCAAGTATACATACTGTATATACACTCACCCCTAAATATATATGTATATATAGCACTCACCCCTAAAGCTACCCAAGATGTAGATGAATTTGGATCTTCATCGGGGACAGATTTGGAGAAATTTAGCATTACATCACTTGATCACCAATGGATCCTCTGCAGTGAATGGGTGCCGTCAGAATGAGAGTTCAAACAATAATCCAATAATCCAGAAGTAATCAACATGACTCCAGTCCATCAGTTAAAGGGTTAGTTCACCCAAAAATGAAAATTATGTCATTAATTACTCACCCTTATGTCGTTTCAAACCCGTAAGACCTTCGTTCATCTTCGGAACACAAATTAAGATATTTTTGATGGAATCTGAGAGCTGTCTGACCCTGCATAGACAGCAATACAACTGAAATGTTCCCAAGTCCAGAAACGTAGCAAGGAGATCTGTAAAATAATCCATGTGACATCAGTGGTTCAACCATAATTTTAAGAAGCTACGAGAATACTTTTTGTGCGCAAAAGAAAAAAAAAAAACAACGACTTTGTTCAGCAATTTGTCTCCTTTGCGTCACCCTGTAGCGCCATTTTGGAGAGTATCCGCTGGACGTACACAGCGTATGCTGTTCTGTGTCAGCTGAGTCACACGGATACGCTGTTTCTTTAGTGATTGAATCTTGGTCTTGGAAAAGAGAGGAAGAAATTAAGCTTATCTCCTCTAGATTTACCTCGGAGGTCATAAATTAGCAGCTGTGTTTGTGTGTGTGCACGTGTTTTCTGTGCTATTCTTAAAGCTTCCACTGTAGTGCATCTCTTAGCTGGCCAATTAGCCTTCATTGCTCGCTTCAGTGGTGCATTACTGGGAATGCAAAAGCACTAATCCCAAATTTATATCCTCTTGGCAAAGTATTCTATACACACAGTTGCTACTATTATCTTCATTTATCAACTCTCTTTGAATGCTCATAAACCCAGTCATTTCACACCCCAACACACACACTCTGACACACACACACAGTGTACAATCCCATCTTCCTTTTTAGAAAAATTAACAAAATCATCACTTTTCATATAAATTTGAGCTATATATAAATATGCTTAGCCTCCATGCAATGATTTTTTGCTAGTAATACTATTAAGCAGCATTCTAAAAAAGTGAGAGTGAGAGAGAAAGAGAGAGAGAGGTTAAAGTGAAAACTTAAAGGGACAGTTCACCTCAAAATGAAATTTTTGTCATCATTTACTCACCCTCATGTAGTTCCAAAACTGTATGAGTTTCTTTCTTATGTTGAACATAAAAGTAGATATTTTGAAGAATGCTGGCAATCAAACAGTTGATGGTCCCCATTGACCCCATAGTATTTATTTCCCTACTATGGAAGTCAATGGGGACCAACAACTGTTTGGTTCTTCTAAATTATTCAAAACATCTTCCTTTGTGTTCAACATAATATATATGTGTATATATAATATATTTATTGTGCTTACAGTTACAACAGCATAGGTTGTTTCCCTGTCCAAAGGTCACGTGTGTTACAGTTGAGCTATTGTTTGACAAGCCTAATCCAGTTCATTTACGCATTATTTGTTACATAACTAAGAACTTCAGTTTGGAGCCTGGTAGTGAACTAAAGTTTAGAGAAGTGTGTGGATTTGCTAAAATGAGCAAAATTGTACCCAGAACTTAGCTAAACCAGACAAAAGACCATAATATTTTTTCCCCATAAATAATGTTTGTTTTTTTTCTTCTTAAAATGCAATTATATTTCTACATTATTGCATTTTTCTGCAATTATTTTGTAATCACAATATGATAAAAGTGTCTTTGATATGTCCCGTTTTAAATGCCATAGAAAAACATGCATGTGGGTGTGTCATCTATAACTGATTTTTTTGGAAAATATGTGATGCATTGAATATAATTTATGAATGTATTGTGCTTTAATGCAGGAAATTGTTTCCCAGTTTTCAAAGCTAATACTTCAAAGCTAGGAAACAAATATAAGTGTGGGTTGGTACTTGTTGTTGCGTTACACCTTCTTCTTTCAGTTGTGTGTGTAATCTCAGCATAGGACAATTGTTTGTGACTTCCTCTCATGTAAAAGTACATGCTCGCTCAAGCAGAATGAATGAATGCGCTAAGATGAATTCAGATGACGTACGTTTTGCCTCCATCAGTTCAGCCACTTAAATGTTCCCAATGCAAACTGACAACATGAAGACAAGTAGCAGCTTGAAGGACACACAAAGAGAGCGAGCGAGTGCACTTAAATTACACAAATGTGGCTTTTTGAAATATTCACATTGTGGAGGCGCTGAGGCCTGAGTTGGAAAGCACTCTGTCTCCCACACACACACACACACACACACACACACACACACCGTAGCACAGGACTGAATGTGAGAGCATTGCAGTGGGAACTCCCTAATGCACACTGCAGCGTTGCACGCAGAACCGGACATGGAGAATGGACTGAGTAGAGAACGACAGACCCGGGAGAGGGGTAAAGGAGGACGAGAATCTAGAACCGAACGAGAACAGGACAAGATGTCGAGGTCCATGCGACTGCTGCTTCTGCAGAAGAGATCTTTGAGTGAACACATCAGATACTCCACCTGCAGGGCTCTGGATCTGTTTAACAGAAACACACGAGACCAGAGGCTGACAGGTGAGCATGTGAATGGAAGTGGGTGTGGATGTGCGAATGTGGAGGCAGTGATAAAAAAACAAACATGTTTCTGAGAAGGATTATGGTCTCTTTATGTCATATTGATGCTAGATGTGGTGTGCACTTCTAAAATTATATTCTTATTCTGCCTTTTCGTGTTGTTTTCCAGAATAAATTAACATTCTTAAATCAAGATACATTTGCTTGAGATGTAAAATGACTATTAAGTTTTGTTTTCTGAAAAAATATAAAAATTTAGTTCATAAAAATATCTGTCAGTGGGGTTTAAAAAAGAAACTTAATTTAAGGGAAAACACAATTATTAAGTGAGTTTGTACTTAAAGTAAGAAAAAAATCTATCAATGAGGTTAGAAAAATAAACTTATTTCTAAGGGTGAACATGGTTATTTTTCTGACCCCATTGGCAGATATTTGTTTTAACCATAAAGTCACTTGATTTTGTTCATTTTGTCAGAAAACAAGAGTTTTTATCTTATGTAATTTTGCATCTTAATGAATCAATCTTTAAATATTTAACTGGAAAACAAGGTACTTCAGAGAAAGCTATGGTATTACTATTGCACATTTCCCCCCAAAAAAGCAGCATAATTTAATGAGATTTTAAGACATTAATTGAATTTCTGGATACCTTTTTGGGTGCAGTGCACTTTTGAGTTAGGTTAGGTTATCTCTATTGAATCCATAAAGTTGCCCAGAATGCATTATGGATGTGAAACAATTAATTATAAACTCCAGAGAAGCTAGGAAATGCTGTGTCATTATTGTGGTGTTTTAAAGATCTGAATGTTAGTGCCGGGAAATCATTTGTAATCATAAGTGATTTATTGTGTGAAAGATGGATTCACTTTTTGTGGTTTTATATGTGTGCATCTAAGGTCTGGTTTATAGTGCTACCGCAAGACTCGGTGTGCTAAAATGCATTCACTTTACTTTCTCATGAATTAAATATGTCAGTGAACTAACAGCAGGATTTTATATAACAGTTCCATGGCTACCAAAAAAGAAAAAAAGAAACTCCAAGACAATCTTGAAACCCACCATGGATGCAACAAACTCTAAAATTTTCATGACCAGTAGCAGTGTGGTCTAATGGTTTATTCAATAGTGTGGGCTTACAACATATCCATGGATATGGGTTTATTTGTGCATGGAACGGTCTGTGCAACCAATCATCTCAACGTCATTGTAACACATACAAAATCATTGAGAGAATGAGTGTTTTAATGCTTACTTTTGTTTTTTTGGGGGTTTTTTTGCTTATGCAATTCAAAAATTAATTTTACATCTTGTTATCTTTTAATAAAATACATTTATTTTATGCATATATTTTACAGGTGTTCTTTACAAAAATATCTATCCCTGTAAAAAAACAAAAGGCAGCTAAACAGGAAACTATTAACAGAGCTAATTTTTGACAACTTAGGTGGCAATTTTTCAGGTATATATATATAATTTTTTATGTATTTAGATGAAATTATGATGAAATTAATAT
>NW_015632471.1:153452-178043 GCF_001515625.1 Sinocyclocheilus rhinocerous
TATATATATATATATATATATATATATATATATATTTTATTTTTTTATTGCATCATTCTCTGTGCTAAATAAATAAATATACCTGAAAAATTACCACCTAAGTTGTCAAAAAAGCTCTGTTTCTAATAATATGTTGAAGCTTTAATGTCAGTGTGGTACTCTACTCTCTTTTTTTCGACTTTCGACAAACAGCCGCTAACAGTTTTTGAAATGCTAAATCACCACTGACAAAGCAAAATGCTCTTTGTTTCATCCTCGAATATATAGACATAGTTATGTTCACATTTTAAAGCATTTTGCCATCGATCTGTGCTTCCCTGTACTCTTGGCAAGGATCTGCATTACTGGCTCTGCTGTTTTTCTGTTTTCTGTGATAAGACCTGGAGGATGTTCATGTTCATGTGCTGGAGTGTCTGTGTACAGAACATTCAGAGTAACCTAGCTGAGGTACAGGCCATCTCTATAGTGCTGAGCAAACACAAACACACTCGAACAAGCTAGCCAGCATCCAAGAAAAATGTGTTTGCCTTAATAAGCTGTGTTGGTGATAAGTAACTTTATAGCTGAGGTGTGGTTAGTAGCGTTTTAGGTTGGCAATATTTTGTTGGTAAGTTGCTGATTGGTGGCCTAGCATTATCAGTGAGTAAGTGGTCATTTTGTAAATGCTTTCAAACACTATCATCTATGTCTGAATGGTCTATCAGTCACACATCCTTCTCTCTTTTCTACTCTCGCTCTCTATCTATAAGCAGGAGCATAACAGTCATTATAACTTTTGCCATACTTGCCAACCACGAAACTGATCGACAAGCAGTGAGTGTAGGGATGCAATGTTATTATAATTCTGGATAATGCCAATAAGCTGATTGTAGTAGCTGATTTTAAAATTGTATACTATTTGGTCTGAATAAATTGAAATTGAAACACTAAAAGCTAAAATAAATTGTTTTAAATGTTGCAAGTTAAATTAGGCATTATAGATGCCTAAAGTGAAAATGAATGAAAGGGATGCCTTTTTCACCATTTTTTCTATTTTATTTTGTAAAATTAAATTTTTTATTAAATTTTTTAAAAAGAAATAAACAACAAATGTGTGTGTGTGTGTGTGTGTGCGCACGCGCGCGTCTCAGTGTCTCCTCCCCTTGTCAGACTGTTCTTACTTGTCTACTTCTAAGTGCTTTCTTTCCTATTACCTCACAAATCTGCTCATAAATCACCCTCGCTGAGCTTCCTCTCTCAACTAATATCCCCACAATAGCCATAAACCAGCTACAGCCTCTATTGAAGTCCTCTTTCTCCAGCTTGGAGGACCTGAGAGTGTGGATTCCAGGTCAGAGGCCTACCTTCTCCTCTCCTTCGCCAGGAGCAGTGGACAGCTCCGTGGTGATGGATGTTAGCCTTCTCATGCCCTTTGTCCACAGAGTGTGAAGGTATCTTCCCCTGGCCTCAGCACCTGTAGATGAAAGAGAGGCGGAGAGGTGGGTCACAGCGGCCCATAAAAAGTTTCTCAGGCGTTCTTTTCTCCCATCATCCCTCCTTTTCTTCCTCTTCACATAAACTCTATCTTCCCTCTTTCCAAGCAACGTCAAGAATGTCGTGGCTTCAGTAAGCAGGATGTTTGTAATTAAATAAAAATGTATCGGAAATGACTGTACAACAGCATGTGGGTGTAGATCTGGTAAATGACCTGTGTATGTGCGTATTTATGTGTGTGTAAACAAGCACAGCATTTACATTGGTCACGGATTTACATTGGTCACATATGGACTGAGAAAATAAGAAGTTTCCTAAAGGTGCAGTGTGTCATTTCTGTACCACTAGTGGCACCAAGTGAAATTGCAATTTGTTTGAAGGATAAACGACAACATTCTAGGTTTTACTAGGGATAGATTACTAGTAGGCTGGTTTTAGGCAGGGTTATTATCATTAACTAAAACTAAAAGTTATTATTAGAACACTTTTGTTAATTGAAATAAAGCTTTTTTTTTGTTAACAGGCATTGGTGGTTCTGTTCAGGACTCTACGTGACATTAGTATGATTTTCTTGACTTGCTTTCTCCGCTGATAGATTTTAACTGGATTAGCTAAAGCATTTAGCGTCATAACCCAGCAGGCTAATGCTTGATGAAAGTTCAGATTGCCTTCAGGTCAGAGGTCACCTGCGCAGCTGCAGAGTTCAGTTTACGTGATGTCTGGCTTCCAGGCAACCAGAGGACAAACTGTGTTGTTGAGGGTTTAGCTCTTACCCGCTAATGAAATTACATAACCTATAAACGGCTTTGTCAGACATTAATCTTTAAAGAAATCTTATGAATGGGAGTCAGGACACATGCTTTCCATTACAAGACTGAACAAAGCCATGGGGACAGATAAATAAAAGCAAAAATTATTCTGAAAGAGACTCTTTATTCATAAACTTGGAACTTATTTCCAGATTTGATTAGATGGAATTATATTGAGAAACTGCATAGCTGAATAGAAGTGCATTTTTGACCATCAGTAAGGATTAAATCAATTATGTAGTTATTTGATCTTAATTTAATATCTTAATGTAACTTTCCACCTTTTCATGTTGTTTAATGTTTTATTTTTGGGGCTTTTATTTTTTTAAATGTTTTCATTTTATTACTTTTTTATGTTTCCACCACTTTTTCATGTTGTTTAATATTTATTAGTTTAGTTTAGTTTAGTTGTTTGTTTGTTTGTTTAAAGGGGTCATGACATAAGAAATCAAATTTGCCTTGATCTTTTGGCATATAAGAGGTCTTTGTACCATTAAAACATCCTGCAAGTTTTATAGCTTAAAATGTCCTCCTAAACAAATCCTTTATTTAATCAAGCTCCAAAAATGGCTTGTTTTGGATCCGAGGGGCAAGGTGACGTCACCTGGGTGCAGTTGTTTGCATAAACACAGCCTCTAGAGCAAGACATCGACATAGGCCCCGCCCACTGGTGTTCAGTCACTTAACGGCTTGACACTTGATCACTCTGAATGCGAGTGTCACATTGCGTCAAAAGCAACAATAGTGAACGGCGTTGATAGTGTTTCCTATGAAATGATGTTAGTCAATCATAACAGTGGCCGATTACTGAGAAGCCTTAAAGGACCCGCCCCTTAAAAACAGGTTGTTTCAGAGAGAGGGTCAGAGTAAGGGTTGAAAATAATAATTTTTCCACATATTTATTTGTTTCTCTTTTTTTTTTGTGCAAAAAAACTTTATTAACATTATAAGTAAACCTTAAAGAACATATTAAAATAATTTAAAAAAAAATGCATGTCATGACCCCTTTGAGGTTTTTTGTTTTAATTTGCTTCTGATATTTTCATGCTGTTTAATGTTTTTTAGTCTTTAGTTTTTTCCACCTTTTTTCATGTTGTTTAAAGTTGTATTTATTTTATTTTTGTTTGTATTATTTTTACCTGTTTAAGGTTTTTTATTTTACATTTTTTTCTTTATTCATAAATTTGGATCTCATTTGCAGATTTGAGATTAGATGAAATTACATTGAGAAACTGCATAGCTGAATAGAATACATTTTTGAACATCATGTAAGAATTAAAGAAATTATGTTGTATGCCTTTTCATATTGTTTAATGTTTTATATTTTATTTTAGTTTTTTATGTTTTTATTTTATTTGATTACTTTTTTATGTTTCCACCACTTTTTCATGTTGCTAATTGCTAATGTTTACATTTGTACTTTTTTATATTTCTTACATTTTGTTATCTCTTTATTCATAAATTTGGATCTTATTTTTAGATTGGATTAGATCAAATCCCTTCAGATCATCCACTGAGAAACTGAATATCAGCTGAATAAAAGTATTTGCAAACATCACTAGAATCTAAGAAATTATTATGACTGACAATTCTAATGCTAATTTAAAAAAATATATATACAAATCAGTATCTAAACAAACATGAATATGAAACGAGAAGAAAGAACTATGTGCTTTACAAAGTCTCAAGTGGTCTCCAGTCAGGCCCAACAGCTTCATTTGTACATCCGCTCTCATGCCGCGTGACTTTGCTGCTTTTGCTAGTGGGTGTCAGTCTTTTTTTGTCCTGAGTGAAAGGATCACCAGTGGGGAGTCTTGTTGGCTGGACTGGTTTAAAGGGTCCTTGTCGCGCTTTAGCCCTCAGACGAAAGCCTCCTCAGCCGGGTACAAGCCCACTGAGACCCAGAATGTGTGTGTTCATGCCTGTTAGTCAGTGGAGGATTTATTTGTTTCTCTTTTTTTTTGTGCAAAAAAACTGTATTAACATTATAAGTAAACCTTAAAGAACATAATAAAATAATTTTAAAAAAAATGCATGTCATGACCCCTTTGAGGTTTTTTGTTTTAATTTGCTTCTGATATTTTCATGCTGTTTAATGTTTTTTAGTCTTTAGTTTTTTCCACCTTTTTTCATGTTGTTTAAAGTTGTATTTATTTTATTTTTGTTATGATTATTTTTACCTGTTTAAGGTTTTTTATTTCTTACATTTTTTTCTTTATTCATAAATTTGGATCTCATTTGCAGATTTGAGATTAGATGAAATTACATTGAGAAACTGCATAGCTGAATAGAATACATTTTTGAACATCATGTAAGAATTAAATAAATTATGTTGTATGCCTTTTCGTATTGTTTAATGTTTTATATTTTATTTTATTTTTTAATGTTTTTATTTTATTTTATTACTTTTTTATGTTTCCACCACTTTTTCATGTTGCTAATTGCTAATGTTTACATTTGTACTTTTTTATATTTCTTACATTTTGTTATCTCTTTATTCATAAATTTGGATCTTATTTTTAGATTGGATTAGATCAAATCCCTTCAGATCATCCACTGAGAAACTGAATATCAGCTGAATAAAAGTATTTGCAAACATCACTAGAATCTAAGAAATTATTATGACTGACAATTCTAATGCTAATTTAAAAAAATATATATACAAATCAGTATCTAAACAAACATGAATATGAAACGAGAAGAAAGAACTATGTGCTTTACAAAGTCTCAAGTGGTCTCCAGTCAGGCCCAACAGCTTCATTTGTACATCCGCTCTCATGCCGCGTGACTTTGCTGCTTTTGCTAGTGGGTGTCAGTCTTTTTTTGTCCTGAGTGAAAGGATCACCAGTGGGGAGTCTTGTTGGCTGGACTGGTTTAAAGGGTCCTTGTCGCGCTTTAGCCCTCAGACGAAAGCCTCCTCAGCCGGGTACAAGCCCACTGAGACCCAGAATGTGTGTGTTCATGCCTGTTAGTCAGTGGAGGATGAAAACTAGGGGTGTGGTATTGTACTTTCAAGTTGTTAAGTGTTAAGAATAACAAAGCCACACGGAAGTGTCAAATTAGCCGTTTTGGCTTGATCTCTAACTTTTCCGCCTCTCTTTCTCTCACACTTATTCACACACTCGCTCTGCAAAATTCCATGGCATGTTGTTGATTCTCACAGCTGGCCGAGGCTGCAGTTTGAAGGCCTTGTTCTCAAGGTCATCCTCTTTCCTTTCCACCTGCTCTCCATCAGGCTTGCAGCAGCCATATCGACCCTGAGTATTCAATGATTTACAGTCAGTCACAGGCCGGTCCACGAGTCTGAGTCGTGCTGGATCAGGAAATGACCGCCGTAGAATTGTTTGGTTTCCAAGTGGACTAGGCTGGAACCCCCGGATAAAGCTACATGATTGAACCAAATGAGTATACCATTTAAAGTGCTGTGGTTTGCTTGTTCTCAGACAATAACAACCACATCTCTGGAGTCTTCTTCATCTGAAAAGAGTTTGTGCCATAATCAACTTCAATTCAACTTGTTTTTAACTGTATTGCCCCAGTTATGGCCTCAAGATACGTTTCACACATCATTATACAATTACCAAAACCAGAATTTACACACCCACACTAAAAAAAAAAAAATCCCAATGAAACCATGTTTCCACTTTTATTTATTGGTTTTATTTAATTTAATGTTTTGTATACTTGTTCTTGTTGTTTAGTGTTTTATTTAATCATTTATTTTTTACACTTGTTTTTATTTTTTATACATTTATTTTATTGTATGTTTTTACGACATAATTATTTTAATGAGGAAAACACTGCAGTAAAGAAAAATCGGTAACACTTTACTTGAAGGGGTGTGCATAAGACTGACATGACACCTTCATAATCATGACATGACACATGTCATGAATATGAAGGAGGTTTTATGCATGTTTATGACAACTGTCATTAAGTGTCATTCGCTCAGTTATGTCATTTTTAATGCAAATATGACATTATTTGACCTAACCCTAACCTAACCCTACCCCTAACCTTACCCCTAACCATAGCCCATAACAAAGACATCTCAAAAAATGTAATGTCATGTCATGATTATGTAGGTGTCATGTCATGATTATGAAGGTGTCATGTCAGTCTTATGCACACCCCTTCAAGTAAAGTGTAACCGAAAAATCTTCTGAAGTATTCTTAAAATTTCAGCTTCATTAGTGTTAATTATGGCTTACATCATAAAGAAAGAACAGAATGTGAAGACTCCATTTCACATTACAGTGCAAATAACCAAGCAAAGAATGGCAAAGCTATGCACTGTATTAGACGCTCAAGAAGACGGATGATGAATGATGAACATACAGCTAATGATGCTTTTGCTGTTCATACCAAGACTTCAACTAATCTGTTTTTTGTTTTGTTTTTTGCCAATAAAACTGGAGTATAGACCTTCATTGAAGGAGAAACCCGGGCCAAATAGGGACATGAGTACCATAGAGACTTGGGTGTACATATATGGTTTGTTAGACTCTGAAATTATTCATTATGTCATTTTTAATGTAAATATGACATTATTTGACCTAACCCTAACCTAACCCTACCCCTAACCATAGCCCATAACAGACATCTCAGACAATGTCATCTTTGCATTAAAAATTACATAACTGAGCGAATGACACTTAATGACAGTTGTCATAAACATGCATAAAAAACCTTCATATTCATGACATGTGTCATGTCATGATTATGTAGGTGTCATGTCATGATTATGAAGGTGTCATGTCAGTCTTATGCACACCCCTTCAAGTAAAGTGTAACCGAAAAATCTTCTGAAGTATTCTTAAAATTTCAGCCCTTATTAGTGTTAATGATGGTTATATCGTAAAGAAAGAAAAGAAAATAACAGAGAAGAGATGAAAATAACAACCACATCTGTAGAGTCCTCTTGATCTAAAAAGAGTTTGTGCCATAATCAACTTCAATTGAGCTTGTGTTTTAATTATTGGAATTGCCCCAAAAATGACCTGAAGATGTTTTACCCATCGTCGTACAGTTACAAAAAACAAAATTCACACACCCACAAAAATAAATAAAAAAATAATAAAAAAACTATTTACACTATTATTTATTTATTTTATGGTGTTTTATGGTATTATGCTTTATTTATTTATTCATTTATTTATTATGTTGTTTAATCTAAATACAATTTATTCATTTATTCGTTCATTAATGTTTTGTTTTTTTAAATAATTTTTTTAATGTTTTATTTTTGACATTTTTGTTTTAATTTCTTTCCACCTTTTTTGTGTTGTTTAATGTTTTCTTTATTTAATCATTTATTTTTACATTTGTTTTTATATGTTTATTTTATTTTATGGATTTTTATTTTATTCTGTTTTTGTTATTTTTTTATTTTATTTTAGTAACCTTAAGTAAAGAAAACGTCTCAGGTTACTTGTGTAACCATGGTTCCCTGAGTAGGGAACGAGACATTGCGTCCTCTAGGGGTCACTATGGGGAACGCCTCGTCGTGACCCTACAGATCATATATATATATATATACTTTTTTAGCTGGTGAAAATACTAGTGTTCTAATAATTTTGGCCACCACTATACACACGTGTGTGTTTGCTGTATACATGAATTATTGATCTTGTCTTTTATTTACATGTGGAATAGAATTTCACTGCATTTTATCTAGACTACATATTTGCTGTGCTTGCATCATAGGAGAAAAAAATGTAAGAAGGTTGAATCCATGTTTGAAAAGCTCCTGTCTCAACATCTCCACAGGCCTCTTCCTTTGAGGCTGGTGATGTTGTTCTGGACCACTATGTCAACAATGCTGCTATTCCATTTAAAATAATCTTGATTGTCCACCTGAATGATCTCAAACTTAAATTCTGAAAAATGTTTGGACATTTACAGTAAGTAACAGAAGTTGTCCCAGGAGGACTAATAATCTGTACTATCAACAATCACAGTCCACAGTCCACTTCTCTGTTTCCGAATGCGGCAACTGGGTACTGCAATTTTTTTCACATATTTTTTTTTAATATATTTTGAATATATAATCAGAAAGCAAAGTTTAGGGTACATATAAACAGAACTTTAAGAATTTCCCTGCATCTAAAATGCCTACCACCCTACTATATAGTAGGCAAAAAACATTATGTGAAAAGAGTAGTATGTCCCAATTTGCAATGTTCATTATATTTTAAAAGTATCCGAATGAAATTCAGATTGACAAAAATAGTGTATGTAAATATACCTACCGACAAACAGTTTCCGAGATTTCTGTCTTTCCTCATTTACAACCCCAATTCCAGAGAAGTTGGGACGTTTTGTAAAAATGCAATAAAATCAAGAATCTGTGATTTGTTCATTCTCTTTAACTTTTATTTTATTGACAAAAGTACAAAGAAAAGATTTCCAAAGTTTTCACTGACCAACGTAAATGTATTTTGTAAATATGAACAAATTGATTTTGATGGCTGTAACACATTCCAAAAAAAGTTGGGACAGAGGCACAGCAGAGGCATGTTTAACACTGTGTTACATCAACTTTCCTTTTAATTACAATGTTTCAGTGTTTGGGAATTAAGGATACTAATTGTTAAAGGTTTGCAAGCAAATTTTTTGTCCAGTCTCTTTTGAAACAAGGCTTCAGATGCTCAGCAGTCTGTGATCGTCGTTGTCTGATTCTACTTTTCATGAGTGGTCATACATTTTCAATAGGAGTCAGATCTGGACTGCAGGCAGGCCAGTCTAGCACATTCACTCTAAGGGTGTACTCACACTAGGCACAGTTGCCTTGAACCGAGCCCGAGCGCGATTATATTAAATTAATTCAAAAGTGTAGTGTAGTAGTAGTAATAGAATATGTTTGCGGTCGTAATGATGACAGTAGCGCTCACAAAATAGTATCTGTTACGTGCTCCGGCGCGGTTAGCGCTCACACTGCATGCATACCGCGCCCGCGCCCGAGCCCAACCGAACCGTGCCCTGGCCCACCTCTTCCAACTGGGCCAGGGCCGGCTAAACGAACCGCGCCCGAGCGCGGCACGGAGTGCTCACACTAGTCAAACGAACCAGGCTTTGGGGGTCAAACGCACTCAGGCACGGTTCAAAATGCCTAGTGTGAGTACACCCTGAGTCTACAAAACCACGCTGTTGTAGTACATGCAGCATGAGAGCTGGCATTGTCTTGATCAAATAACCATGGACTTCCCATGTCCCAGAAACAAGTTGAAATCTGGACTGTACAGCACACCTTTCCACTGTCTGTTTGACTATCTGAGATGAGCTCTGGCCCAGAGAACACGGCGGCATCACTGCATAGAATTGATGTATAGCTTTCTCCTAGAGTAACAGAGTTTCAAGTTGCATGTCTTAATGCAGCAGCAGACTGTGTTACGTGACAGCAGATTTCTGAAGTACTCCTGAGCCCATGTGGCTATATTTAACATGACGATTTCTTATGCAATGCCATCTGAGGGCTCAAATGTCAAGCACATTCAACTGAGGTCTCCTGCCTTGCCCTACATGTACTGTTATTTCTCTGGATTCCTTGAATCTTTTCACAATATTACTTGTGGTAGTTGGTGAAAGACCTAAATTCTTTGCATTTTTGATTTGTTTGACACTTCTCTCATGAAATTTGGCACAAAGTGATGAGCCATGATCCAGCTTTGCTTGCAAAGACTGAGATGCTCCTTTTATACCCAAACATGATACCTTGACCTATTACCAATTAACCTGCTTACTGTGAACTGTTTCAAAACAGTTTAAAGTGGTTATTCTGTAACCTTTTCACTTTCATTTTGCCTCTGTCCCAACTTTTTTGTAATGTGTTGCAGCCATCAAAATTTGTTCATATTTACAAAATACATTTACGTTGGTCAGTGAAAACTTTGGAAATCTTTTCTTTGTACTTTTGTCAATTAAATAAAAGTTAAAGAGAATGAACAAATCACAGATTCTTGATTTTATTGCATTTTTACAAAACATTCCAACTTCTCTGGAATTGGGGTTGTAAATAGACAGGAACTGTGCATGACTGGAAATGGTCCAAGATGGCCACTGAGTCAACAGATGTGCTCTAAAATGATATGTTAAATGAGAAAATGGGAATCATTCTGCCATTTAACGTGCAAACACGGCAGAAATTTTAAGAGAACCAACTTCCCCAGAGTTGACCCTGAACGTGTGCACGTGACGGAACTGAAATCTGTAAAAACCAATGAACTGAGGTCTATTAATAGCCCCAGTAAAACAGGTCGTAAGATGATGTCATTGGTCAGTTATGAGCTCTGTCAACAGACCAATCCAGACACAGTCAGACCATTTAGACAGCAGCGACCCATCAAACGTCCTCCAATCAGAACCAGTCTGGTCTGAAAGGAACCAATATATGTGTTTTCATGCAGAAAAGGCATCCTGGTATGCACAAATATTTGGAAACTGTGCTGGGTGCTTTCCGTGAAGAATGTCTGATTTTGCATCCTGTCTAAAAAGACCAACTCAGCACCATTTTTAGAGCTGGATTGGCCCAACAAAATCCAAAGGGAAATTTTTAGGGGTATAAAGCATCTTTTAATATAAACCGGCACAATAAATATGGAAATGTTTTTTAAAATGTAGTGGCATAGTAGTTTATTGTGTGTTTTGCATTATTACTGGAACTTTGGTGATGGATTGTCTTTGTAAATGGTGTTTTATTTAATGCAGTAAATGTTTAAGAGCAAACCCAACAGAAATGAAAAGTATTCAAGGCCCCCTTTGTGCATATTTTCAGTTTATAGCCGAACAAGACGTCGGTTATAAACCTACCATTGGTAACTGTACAGCAGACACATGTATATTTTACACAAAGAGAGTCTCTGGGTTCCTTATGCCTGTACAATACTGAGTGTGTTTGTGTAGATTTGAGCCCACGCTACACACCCCACTCTTATCTTCAGTCCTTCATCTGTTCTGCTGTGTTTGTTTACCTGTGGTGATAGCTGAGTCTGTGGGAGCTCCATAGCCAGTTATCAGGGGCCCTGTCTTGCTGACTCAGCGGCCCCTGCCTGGTTAGGGGTCCCTTGTTGAGTAAGTTAACCACAATCCAATTATCTCTATTATAATCACTCAGAAATTGCACAAAATAATTATTCAACTGAGTGTGCATTGATAAACTATTTGCTCAAAGATTTATGCTCATGAGTTTTCACTCACTGGAATTCTTGTGATGTGGTGTTAGATTTAGATGGGTTGAATACTACTCTCATTTTCTAGGGAGGAAAATTTGAGGTTTCTTGAGGATTTCAACAGCATATTACAAATGAAGAGAGGATTTTAATAACAGCATTGCTATTGTTCGGTCTCAAAGGCATCATAATCTCCTTCTACGTTGTTTTGGTTTTACAGACCTATGCTTCATTTCCTCTTCAGGTGGTTGTTGTGGCTGCATTGAGTTTTGTGTTTATAAGACATGGCCTTAAACCTGTGTTCTGTCCTTATCGTCAACATTCTTTCTCTCTCAATATCCCCGTCTCTCTCACTCACGTGCCTGTGTTAATGATAAGTGAAAGTTATTTGGGGAGATATGCAGTGTCTCCAGCAGTGCAGTCTTGTGCGGGCATTTGGGTGCCCTTAAAAGAAACATACTAAAAATATTGTTTTATGAACATGGTAATATCATGTTTTTGGATGTATACCATAATAATTTGACCGAGATTTTGGGTGCAGGTTTGTCACATGACCAACAGAAAGCTGCTTGGTTTGAAAATGGATTTTGTATGAAATGTACCTCCAACATCGCTACACTTGACAAAAGACAATGGATGTTTTGTGCATGCCAAATTTCACCACTGCAGTAATGTGGTGGTATCATAAGTTAATACTGTGTTATTTTGATGCTTTGCTTCATGTACCACGGTATTTATAAGATACTCAATAGTTAGGGGGAAGGGAAGTTCCGCAATACTTTTTGTATGTGCATGTTTGTGGTAACATATGGTGATACTATGGTATTTTGAAACATACTGTGGTACTGTGGTTCATATACCACTGTATTTAAATGATTATATATAGTACCTCCAAGAATAACATGGCAACATTTTCAAAAAAAACCAAACAAACTTGTTTTGCTTTCATTTACTATAGTGAGTCATTTATGATACATACCATGATATTACGAAAAAGTACTATGGTAACCCCATGGTATTTTTAAACATGTACCACCATGGAATTCTTAAAAGTACTTTGGTGTACAGTGTAAATACCACTGGTGTATAAATTACAGTACCATTTTATATTTTAAAGCACCATGATATTCTGATATCATCACTGTAACATATACCGCTAGCTTACTTCATTGTAAGCACTGAACTAGATGCCCTTTGCTTATTTTACATTATTATTTTTGGGATCAGTTTGCATCGCAGACTGGACTCAAATCTGTGACACCTGCACAAGCACCACAGTTCAACATCTCAGCAGCACATTAAAAATGGAGTCTTGTTTTTAATTTTTTATAAGGTTTTGAGAGGGCTGTGAGCCAATCTCCAGATTAACCTATTTTGCCATTTATGCTTGCAGCAGATAGCAGAAGAACTTCAGATAGACTAATAGAGGAAAAGTTTTGTACAAGATATACAGGTGCATCTCAATAAATTAGAATGTCGTGGAAAAGTTAATTTATTTCAGTAATTCAACTCAAATTGTGAAACTCGTGTATTAAATAAATTCAATGCACACAGACTGAAGTAGTTTAAGTCTTTGGTTCTTTTAATTGTGATGATTTTGGCTCACATTTAACAAAAACCCACCCCACGACATTCTAATTTATTGAGATGCACCTGTATGTCTTTTTAAACATTTACAGAGTTGAGTATATGTGTTGCTTATCTGTCGGCGTGCCTCATCCTGTATGCTTATGGGTCATGAACCCTACATATGTGACCCTGGACCACAAAACCAGTTTTAAGTCGCTGGTTAGTCTTAAGTCGCTGGGGTATATTTGTAGTAATAGCCAACAATACATTGTATGGGTCACAATTATCGATTTTTCTTTTATGCCAAAAATCATTAGGATATTAAGTAAAGATCATGTTCCATGAAGATATTTAGTAAATTTCCTACCGTAAATATATAAAAACTTAATTTTTGATTAGTAATATGCATTGCTAAGAACTTCATTTGGACAACTTTAAAGATGATTTTCTCAGTATTTTGATTTTTTTTTTGCATCCTCAGATTCCAGATTTTCAAATAGCTGTATCTCAGCCAAATATTGTCATATCCTATAACAAACCATATATCAATGGAAAGCTTATTTATTTTTGAGAAATTGACACTTATGACTGGTTTTGTGGTCCAGGGTCACATATGCAATCACATTTGTGATGACTTACTTCTTCATTAGATTAAGGGTTTCTGCTTTCTAAGTGGAAGGTAATTGCCAGCATGTTTCCGGGAAAGAGCAATTCTTTAAAAAAACTTTAACCTACATTCTTCATTGGTCTATGCACCAGACAGCAGGCTATTAGCATCAATGTCTAATGTTACGGCTGTCACAGGTTAAAGATGTTATCAGTGACACCTGTCAAAATTACACCAGCAGCGCCAATAGCGTCACACGGATAACCTGTATTTTTGACATCTGGTCAAAAAAGCTTAAGCAGATAAAGATATATTCTCTGCTCAGGCTAAACAAAACACCCATCCACCCTAGATTATTTTTGCCAAAAGCCTCTCTGTCCAATATACTGCAGTTTTTGAGTGTAAATCATCATTTTATGTCAGTGGGAGATGTGTTACTCAAACTTGAATACCACACCCAGCCCAAACTTTTTAACCCCCCACCATTAATTTAATCAAAATATGTAAATATGTGCCAAAAACCAGGCAGTAAAAAAGTGATGAGATTATCTTGTAATTTGGTATGCCACAGAAATGCTTTCTGGGTCAGAAGTTTATTCAGTCGTGTTCAAAACATTTCGCATGTAATGAAACTTTTAGTATGGTAAGCAGACAGCCGATTTGTATCTAGTATCTTAAGAGAGTTCCAGTTTGAGTATGTTAATGTGTGTATGTCAGTGTAAAGGCGAATGAAATATCCTTAAATTACAGTAATGAAAAGCATTGTTATATAGTCCCTAGAGGCCTTTCACATAAATAATATGAATTGACTCAGAGGGATTTAACCTACTCCATCATGAGCAAAACTGAGGAAATAGATACAGTCACAGACCAACTGTTCTGTGACAGTTCAAGAGACTGTTCAAGAGACTGAGAGAAAACACAGATGGCTAGGTAAATGACGGAGGGTGATCTGCTTAGGTTGTTTTTTTGTTTTTTTAGAGAGAGAGAGACTCTATGAAGAATGTTTAGGGTCAAATCATGCACTAGCACTTGTGGCTTTTGAAAATTTATATTTTCTGTATTCCCCTGAACACAAACGGAGTTTTAAGGGTTTTATCTCTAATCTGCAGCTCCCAAAATGGCATAATTTAGATATTTTATATGTTTTATATTAGAATAATATTTAATATGAAATCTAGATAACACTATGAATATAATATTTTAGGGCTGCAGCTAAGAGTTGTATAATGTAAATCCATTAATAAATCTATATAACAAAATATAAACCCATTTCTTTGTTTTGCATCATTTAAACATAGGATAAAATCCAAAGATTGCTGTTCTTTTTTTTTTTTTTACTTCTATTCATCAAAGAATCTTGGGAGAAAGTGCATCACGGTTTCCACAAAAATACAGAGCAACACAACTGTTTTCAACATTGATAACAATAAGTTTCTTGAGCACCAAATCAGCATATTATAAAGATTTTCAGAAGGATCATGTGACACTGAAGACTGGAGTAATGGCTGATGACAATTTTGAGGACCGCAACTAACTGCTGTATAATGCAAATCCATTTTTTGCTTTGCATCGTTCAAATGTTGATAGTATCCAAAGACTGCTGAGGTAGAATCTTCAAACTGAGTGACACATTGCTACAGTAATATTTTCCTTGTGTGGCTACCAAATCAGGAAGTCAGGGTTGGGAAACAGAATGAGATATAAAAAAGAACAAAATAGGGTTGTTGTTTCCAAAAAAAAGAGGGAAAAGGAAGAAAGGATGGAAGAAAAGAAGAGATCGAGATTGGTGTGGCTAAAAAAAGTCTGCCTGATAGCCCAGGGCCTCCATTTTCCTGATCTTTTTCACTCAGCTCACTCTCTCTATATCTTTCACTGTCTAAACACACACACGTACTGTCCAAGCCCATTCTCCTCCTCAGGGCAGACTCTCAGCATCTGAAGCTTTCTGATAAGGGCGGTGTCACCGTCACCTTTAACCTCTGACCTTGAGGTCACAGACTAAGTGTCGTCCTGACAAGCGGCTCAGAGGGCCACGCAGTGCAGTGTCACCCCCGAGATGTGAACCCTGTCAGGTGAACTTTGACACATGACCTCAACGGAGCTGTAATGAAGAGGTAATAATAGGGGCAATGGAGCGCCTGAATGTAGTGCTGACACTATTTAACACGTGTGTGTGTGTGTGTGTGTGTGTGTGTGTGTGTGTGTGTGTGTGTGTGTGTGTCTGTGTGTGAAAATGTTGTCAACCATTGCCCATGTGTCAGGGGGGGAAAGACAGGGGTTTCTCCACCATTACTGAAGAACATGCACAGCCAGTGTGGTGGAGTCTTATCTCGGTCCTTGCTGGAGTGCATCTGGATCATAAACTAAACACTCTGTCACTCTTAACACACACACAGCTCTTTTTTATGTCTTATTTGAGGGGCCATTTTAGATGACCTGAGCATCTGTTTTGAGTCTCTTCTTTTAGTAAAGTTATACCACTGTAAGCTTAAAAAAAAAAAAAAAAATTAAATTTTATGGCAAGCTGTATGATAATCTCTTTGTGTATTTTTCTCTAAACCTTTCTTGTGATTTTTATTCAAGGCTTTAGGATCTAGCGTGAGAGGAAGTGACAGCCACCAGATTCAGTTCAAGTGCGTGTGGCTTGAATGTGAAAAGTCATTAATAATATTTCCGTATGTTGTTATTTGTTTGTTTGTGGTTACCATGGTTACCTGCATTCCCATGTCATAATGATCAGCACATTAATCTTGAAGTTAATCTACAAAGGCATGAATGTTGCACAGCTATTTTTCTAGGTCTGTTTTGACTCCTCATACAAAGCTTGTTTTATGATGCTTGAAGATGGTTCTTTCAGCATCACGGTTGTTCCAGCCCGACTTCAATAAGGCATCTGTTGTGTTGTATACTGCATAAACGCAATTCAGTGACTGCATTGTGAAAATCATTTGATCTCTCATTTCAGTGAGACAAAGTGTAGTTTTAGGCTATAGAAATTAGATGTACACTCACATGAGAAAAAAAAGAGATGTTATTATTGTACTATTTGTCTAAAATTAAAAAAAAGTATTTGAGAAAGAAAATAAAGAAAATAAGAAATAATGCTATTGTAATATTGTAAAATGACTGCAAAAAAGAAGAAAAATACAAGACGATGAAGAAATATTTTACATTACAACTGTAAAATTATATGAATATTTATGGCTGTCTTAATTCATAATAAGACGTAAAGGTTAATAATAAGACACTGAAAACACTAAGCCATATGGCAATTTCCTGTGTAGTGCTATTTGGCCCTAACTCTCAGAAAAAAAGGGTATAAAAGCTGTCACTGGTTGGCATCCTTTCAAAAAGTACTAATATGTACCACTTAGGTACTAATATGTACCATTAAGTTACTAATATGCCTCCTTTAGGGATAGCTAGAGACGTTTTGAAAGGGTTTCGCCCCAGTGACAGCTTTTAAACTTTTTTTTTTCTTTCTGAGATTGAATGGAGTGAAATCTCTTTCTATGGGAGCTACTAGTCATGCTTTGTGGTGCTTACTACACAGCTATAATGTTTTAGCTTGGGGTCAGTCACTCCAGATGTTTCTGGAATTCAATCTGTTGGGGGCTGGGAAGTTAAGTGGGAGTGTAGATCTGGATCTGTAGAAACTGTTGTCATAGCTTCAAGACTGCAGCTGGATGGTATTAGCACTAAGCCTGAACTCAGGGATCTAGAATTCTAACTATCTAAATTGAAGAACTTCTAGAACTTCACATCTCTATCCATTTATTTAGGCTTGTATGACTTAATGAACCTAGACTTGTTGAAGTTTAAGCCCACAGTGCTTGACTAGTTTTCTCACTTCCTGGTTCACATCACAGCAACCACTGGTCACCAACTCCCACAGGAGGTCATAAGGGCCAGGACCCTCAAATGTTTATCCAGACCTTGTCTTTGGGATGGCCCATGGGGGTGATATTGATTTGGCTACTTCGCGGATGTTTAGAAAGTTTATCTGCTGTGAAGTTTGGAATGGTGTACGTAAAGGACATTTGTCTGACTGAAGCGGAGTTGTTTTGCTCTCGAGACTTGGGTTCTAAAATGGTGACAAATCTTGTTGGAACGGTCTGAGATGGATAATGTAGAAAGTCACTTCTGTTCAAGGTGCCTATTTGTTTTAAGCAATCTTGACCTCTCTCAGCCCATGACGTAATGAGTGTCAATGGTTCTTCTTGAGATCTATTTTTAAGCTAGAGTGATGAAGCTGGTAAATACTGTGATAAACCAGTTTATTTGAAAAGCAGCCATCCATGTTGGTGTGTTAGTGTAAGAATTAATAATATTACTCATAATCCAACCATTTAAAGAATCTCAACATTGTTTGGGCTGCAATGAGAAGATACCATTCATTCTGGGATCTGAGCAGGGGATGCTGATAGCAGTTTATCTCATGGGAATTGAGCTAATATTTTCATTTTAAGTCACCCTTGGCATTTTGCCAGCCAGTTTGGATGTTTTACAGCAACAGAATGCCTCACTCTTCTGTGGGTTTCGGATTATTGGCTTGGCTCTCTGTACATGACAATATTACTAAAATAAATTATTAGAAAGAAAATTTTAAATATAAAAATAAAATGTTATACAAAATACTATAGTAATATATTAATAATAGAGAGTTATATTATTTCTTTTGTTCTGCTTTTTAACGTTAGAAGTAATGAGAAATCAGATTTAGTGTGAAAAGTGGTATACAAATAAATTTGAATTGTGAATTGAAAATTTAGAATTTTATTTTTATACAGCTAACATTAATACTGGGTTGAAAAAAAATCCAGATATGCTGTTAACTTATACACAGTAAATATTTTATAATAGATTTTTTTGTTTTACATTTATTTACATTTAATCATTTAGCAGACACTTTTATCCAAAGTGACTTACAAATGATGACAATAGAAGCAATCAAAATTAACAAAAGAGCAATAATATGCAAGTGCTATGACAAGTCTCGGTTAGCCTAGTTTTAATACAATAACAATATAAAAACTACTTATAAAACTTATAGCTACTATTAAAAGCTTCTATGAGAAACAACATGCTATCTTTATAATAATCAGGCGTTTTTCTCACACAGTATAAATGTAGCTTCCTTTATATTTTCAAAACGGGTTCTCTTGCAAGGGCATCATCATATTTGGGGGGGGGGGGGGGTTATTGGCATTAAAAAGTTTGAAAACCGCTGTTTGAAATAAACTTTGTAGCTATATTTAGCCGTTTAGCTATATGTTCAATTCTATTTACAGTATATAAAGTTCAAGATTGTGGTCACGCAAATATTAGACATCAATATGTCCAGCCCAAACTCATTACAAGGAATGCTGAGTGCCATTTCAGGCATATATAGAAACTCTCTGACCTGCAAAGTGTTAAACAGAGTAAGGTACAGTTTCAAAATTAGTGGTTTTAGGAAAAGGTTTTAGGGAATGCAAAGAGTGGGCCGAAACACCTGGACCGACTTGCGTCATTCTTCTTTAATCAAATCCTTTTGCACATAATGTGTTTGTTTATTCATCTTAGTCAATAGGATTCCATAGATTCCTTCCCAAAAGTCCTCAGCTTTGCGTGGGCTGCAAGATTAAGATCCGCATGCGTCTCCCACAGAGCGATAGCGACACTGGTCATTAAAACTTACCAATGGATACTTGTTAGATTTTAAAAAAGGAGATATGTTGAAAAGTTTACTAAAAGCCTCTCTTCAATGGTGCTCTCTGTGCCCACTGGCAGACCCCACCTCTTAAGAAAATCCAAGAAATGCCCAAACTTCAGGGTCCCACCCAACTCTGACTTATAGTAAAAGAGGAGCATTCACACACATGCCCTTAAGGGGGACCAAACTCTGACTTATAGTAAAAGAGGAGCATTCACACACATGGCCTTAAGGAGGACCAATTCCCCCACCACACACATGCACACACACACACACGGTCTTGAGGTCAATCGCTCGCTTTGTCTCTGTCCTGTTGATGAACCTACAGGAGCTCCTGTACATCCTTCACCCTCACTCTCTCTTTTACGCAGCACTTTGGAGTGTATTAGGTCAAGGGTGTTGTGAAATAAATGAGCTAATTCTGCTGGCAGCGCAAGACATGTTTTATTACCTGACCTATTTGTCAACTCCTGCCTGAAGCGGGGTCTAACCACCACAAAAAGGCACAGGAAACTAGTGATATCTGACAAACCAAACCAACATCCAAGACATTAGGTTACATTGCTTGTGTATTACAAAATCAATAGTCAATTATTAATATCTATCTATCTATCTATCTATGTATTCAGCCAGTAATAATAATAAAAAAAACTAAGAAAATTATATACTGGTACTCAATTTAAGCTTGTAGAAGTTAAACCGTAAATATAAACATTATAAAATTAAGTAAAATATACTCAACTTTTCTGATACTGGTGTTCCCAGCATGCACTGTGGCATGACTAATTTACAAGGTTGATTTTTTCCTGTTTTCCAGCTGTATTTATGCTGTTTTATTGTTGCTTCTGTTGTTCAGTTATTTGCGATTACTTGCGAGTTCATTTTCTACTCAAAATGACACATTCATACTCAAAAATGAACCACAGAATGTTGCCATCATTGTCTATTGAAGTCTCTGTGTTCGGATTAGTGCCACATTACTAATTGTAGATAATAATGTAAATATGGTGTCTACATGATATCTATTGTATTATTTACTTAGATGTTTCTAAGTAACATACACTTTAAAATATATTTTTTTAAATTACTCAAACTTTTACTGGCCAAGCTAAAGTTACTTATTTTCTTTGTTAAATTTACTTAACTTATATTTTACTTAATTCTATATGTGAAATTATATATAATTATGTAGGGTTGGGTATCGAAAATCAATTCCAATTCCAGAATCGGATACTTAAGGTCAGGAATCGGATACTTGTTGTAAAATTAAAATTTCAATTCCACCAATCAATTCCTGTGTGCGCATCTTTTTTTTAGGTGGTGAAAAGGGGCTGTGAAAAATCTATTTTTCTTTGAATCATTCATTCAAGAGATTCATTCAAAAAAACAAGATTCATCCAGTAATGAAACAAGTAAATCTTGAGTGAGTTATTGAATCATTCCATTAACAAATTCCATGAGATTTTGTTTAGTTGTCTTATATTGTTTCTTCAGAATTGTGAGAGAACTACAACCTCCATTAAAATAAGTCTCAATTTTCCAGATTCGTGCAGCTCTATTTTGCACACAAACAAGCTCTTAATCGAGTCCAGTTTTTATGTAGCCTGCTGATTTTTGTTCATGGTATTCAGCAGCAATTAAATGTTTTGCAAAAAAAAAAAAACAGAATATATATGTTTGATACCTAAATGTTTGACTTCATCTTTTTAACTACATTGGAATCGAAACTGGGAATCAACAAGAATTGGAATCGATAAGCAGAATCGGAATTGGAATTGGAATTGATAAAATTCAAACGATACCCATGTCACGCCCGTGGACTGTCTTTGTTGTGTTTTCCCTCCCCATGTGCTCCGTGACCCAGTTTATCCCTCTCGTTGATGGTTCATTTGATTCAGGTGTGTCTTGTTGGTTAGTTCTAATTACCCCATGTATTTAAGTCTCAGCCTTTGCGTTCTGTCTTTGTTGGGCCTACATATTGTGAATGTGTGTCATCTTCCCATCCTGGTGTGGATTTACCCCGTTTGGATTTAATAAAAGACTGTGTTTGCTATTCTACTTCTCCATCGTTCCTTCCGGCAGCGTATAGTGACAGAAGACCCGACCTTCAAACTGTTTAACTACGTGTCTCCCCTCCGTTTGTTTTCCATTTTCCATTCAGTGTTTTTTGTTTCCGTAGTGTTTCCTTCCCCATGGATTCCCTCGCTGTCAAGTTTACCTCCCTTGCCCGCAAGGACCTTTCCCTTTTGGAGTATGCTGTGGAGTTCAGCCAGCTCGCTGTTTTAACGGTGTTCAACGACGCTGCGCTGAACTCCCTGTTCTGGATCGGGGCCAATTACTACCGCCCCGTCGACCTCCCAGACACCACCGGACTGTGCTGGAGGGAGGCTATTATCCAGTGTCTGGAGAGCGTCTACCCCCGATCCCGAACACAGCCAGACCCAGAGCCCAGCCCACCATCACCCCGCTGTGCGGAGTTTAAGCCCGAGTCCACCGCTGACGGAGAGCCAGAGCCAGCCGCGACCGACGAGTCATTGCCAGAGAGAGCGACAGTGCAGAGGATCGCCCCGGAGCCCGAGCCTGTGACGTCATACCAGCTGCTAGAGCCGGCTACAGATCTCACCACGGGGGAGAGCGTCATGGACAGTGAGGAGGCTCACAAATGCAAGCCCACCCACCCACTCCTGCCTCCTCCACTGCTGTCGTCTGGCAGCCCCTCTGCTCACCCTCAGCCCACCATCTGTGCAGTGGGCTCACCGCGGGTCTGCCAGTCTCTGGCTGCAGAATCCCTGGCCTCCAGCCTCTAAGGCCCGGACTCCGCCTAGGCCCGTCGACCCAGCGGCTCCACCATGGCTCCTAGCTCCCTCCTCTCCGCCATGGCATATCAGTCCACTGGCTCCACCGGGCTCCCTTGTCCCTCCAGCTCCGCCTTGGTCTATCGTCGACCATCCGTCGCCTCGGGACTCCACTCCTCTGGCTGCGCCTTGTCTCTCCGGCTACCCTCCATCGGCTCCACCGTGGATCGCCATTATGGCTGTGGCCTGGGTCCCACCATGCGCTGCATGCTCCAAGTCCCTCCTGTCATCTCCCTGGCTCATTCCTCCGTCTGATCCGCCCTGGCTCCACCCTCCTTCATCACCTCCCTGGTCTCTGTCTGCCGGCCTCCTCCCGGGTGTCCATCCTCCTCCTGAGCCTCCTCTCAAGTTCCCACCCATCCCTCCTTCTGTTGTTGTTACGGCGCGGGACGCGCCTTCCGGGAGTAATATCACGTCCGTGGACTGTCTTTGTTGTGTTTTCCCTCCCCATGTGCTCCGTGACACAGTTTCTCCCTCTCATTGATGGTTCATTTGATTCAGGTGTGTCTTGTTGGTTAGTTCTAATTACCCCATGTATTTAAGTCTTAAAGTCTTAAATTTAAGACATGTTGTGAACGTGTGTCATCTTCCCTTCCTGGTGTAGATTTACCCGTTTGGATTAAATAAAAGACTGTGTTTGCTATTCTACATCTCCATCGTTCCTTCCGGCAGCATATCGTGACAACCCAACCCTATAATTATGTCAAATTTACTTACTTTTTTAAAATAAATGTTAAAGGTGGGGTAAGTGATTTCTGGTAGCCAATGTTGATATTTCAAATCACCAAAACAAACACACCCCTACGCCAAAAGGGTCTCGCCCCTATTTTGATTGCTCCGCCTCACACATACGTATGCAACCCAGGCAACGATTAGTTCTGTGAAACAAAGCAAAACCAATGTTACACCGTGTCTACACCGGACGTGAGCGGCATGACAAAATACTATAGTAACTCATTATAATCAGTGATGCTGTCTACACTGTCTACGCTCTATCCTCTACATCATGAGTAGACAAGCCCCTTACTGCTGATTGGCTACAAGTTTGTTTTGGTACTCTGCCCGACTCAGTTTTCTAAAGCGTTTTTGAAAAAATACATACCCCACCTTTAAGTTCAATAGTAAGTAGATTTTACAGAGCAGTAGCAGTAAAATTTACTTAAATGTGTAATGTGTAAAATTTACTTAAATGTGTTAAAAGTGCAAATTGTTACAAAGATTTTTTTTTAAAGTAAATCCCACAAGTTATGTTTTCCTATAGGATATTTTGATAAGGAATACTTTTGTCCTCTATAAGACAAGCGTCATACAAGTTCCCTTTCATGGGAACTTTGAACTGCGTCCTCTAGGGGTCGCTATGGGAAACGCCTCATCGTGACCCGTGTCTGAAGCATACATTGAAAAAACACCAACAACACGTTGGCCGGCGACAGCCATGACGTCACTACCGGTGCGACTATAGTATATATAGGCGCCGGGAGAACACATCATCCTCTTCCTCGTCTTCATTGACTGTTTTGTTTGAAGCGTGCATTTCTGTGGTAAGAGCGATCTCTATTCATATCATTTTGGCGAGCACTAGCAAAGCGTTTAGAGGATGTGTGCATCCGTGTTGTCGTTGTTTAACATCTGATGACACACACGATCTAGGCGTTATTTGTTTGGGCTAAGAGCATGCACGAGATGTCTCCAAGGGGGCAATCGGCGTGCACTGTGAGTGTTTTTCCAATGAAAAAGCTCTGCTCTCGTTGTCTCTCTTTTCAAGGAAAGAGGGGCAGCCATCTGCTTCCCGCGATTCAGGACCCGCCGCTGCTGAGGCACGGAGGGGAATGAGCTCGTGAAGATCGCAGGTGCGTCAGCTGTGGACGAGAGTGAGCCGCTGGAGGATGATGTTATTTCATTAACATCGTCTGATCCAGGGGCCAGTGCTCTGCTGGGTTCGGCCCAGCAAAAGCAGGAAATGTCTGAGGAGGGCAAAGAAGCTGAGGCTGAGCCTGCCCAATCCTCCTGCCCTGTGTATGATGAGCTTTTTGAAAGTTAAGGATCGCGCCACAGCGAGGCTTTACTTGCCGTGAAGCGGGCAAAGAAAGTGACGTCGCGAGGCCATAACCATTCTGGCCATAACCCTCCAGCTCAGGTGAGCCTTCCTTTCTTCCTGTTTTCCATATAAAGATTGAGAAGGAATGGAAGAGGCCGTTTTTTACCTCTAAGACTCCCCTCCTTGACATCTCGCTCGGATGCCAGGGCATACGCAGCAGCAGCAGGTTGGAATAGCTGAGTGCGCCGCACCACGGATCTCTCTCTCCGTGCTACTAAGCAGGCCGCCCTTGCTAGCGGCAGGTCCATGGCGGCTATGGTAGTGACGGAGGGACATCTGTGGGTGAACCTAGCAGATATCGGGCAAAAAGAGAGG
>NW_015632471.1:178130-220628 GCF_001515625.1 Sinocyclocheilus rhinocerous
GGTTTCGCCTTCCGTATTTTTGGTACCTCCGTTGAGACGGTGGTCGAGAAGTTCAGGGAGGCAAAGGCGCGCTCAGCGTCCTTCACGAAGGTCCAGGTCTGAGCCCGAACAACCCAGGGGTCCTGGCCCGTCTCGGTTTGAGGATCAGAGACGGGCACAGAAGGCTAGTGTCGCAGTTCGTCCCCCGCCCGCGGGTAGGGGTAGGAAGAATCGCGGGTCATAGGAAGGTAGGTAAAAGACCTAAGGGATGTGATCCAGACAGGGCGTCAGCGCTTTTGTCCGGATCAGAGTGATACCTCAGTATCTACTCATTTCCTTCGGGGGTGAGAACCTTCTTGTGTAATGCTGTCTCAGGCAGTGCTCCCCTCACCTTAGAGGGTTGTATTTGAGCTTGCCTCTCCCGTTTGGCTCAGTACTTCCGGGTATCTGTGAGCAGATGCTTGGAAAACTCTTAAATCCACACTATGGTAAGTACACACGTTATGCTTTGCGCACTTTCTCAAAATCCACATAGGTGGTAAGTGTGCACGTTATGCTTCGCCCACTTTTCTGAAATCCTGTATGGTAAGGGTTATGCGTTATTAGCCTCGTTCCCTTTCTCTGAGTTGGTTTAGACCACGGTACCTTGGGCTCCACTCAACTAGTGTGTCCCTGTCGACACACTCTGGAAGCATCTGTGTTCTCCTGGCGCCTATTTATACTATAGTCGCACCAGTAGTGACGTTATGGCTGTCGCCGGCCAACGTGTTGTTGGTGTTTTTTCAATGTATGCTTCAGACACGAGTCACGACGAGGCGTTCCCCATAGCGACCCCTAGAGGACGCAGCATCTCGTTCCGTACTCAGGGAACCATGGTTACATACGTAACCTGAGATGTTTTGAGTGATATGTGGGTAGATAGGTTGCAATTCACAGTTTAATCAAATGATCTGTTAAAAGTGTGACTTGATTGGACTGTCCAATTTAAATTAATGAATATGTAATTTACACTGCAATATTATAGATAAATAATTACAAAACCATGCAACTTCTTTTTCAGCAATGCAAGAATTGCTTGGAAGCTGTTTTTAAAACCACTTGCAAGTGCCTCTTTAGTCTAAATGGGCATGACACTTTTGCTATAATGCTCTCTTTTTTAAGCCACATTTTTTTCTTGTGTCCACCTGGTTTGGTTTGGACATGGCTGCTGGTGGTTCATTATGCTTCATCTGAGGAGTTCAGTGCGGGGTCGAAGGTCATGGAAGGTAAGGTTAGGTGCATAGGCTGTGTAATCCATTGACTGTCAGTGCAGCAGATCGGACCATATGCTGCCTCTACCATAAGTCATGTACCCATCTGCTGCACCAAAAGTTCAAAATTCCCAGTAAATGGAACTCAGTTTGCATTTCACAATTCTCCAATTATTTGTCTTTTGATATGTATATAGATTCTTAAATTTGTCCTGCTACATTTTCATGCTGGTTAAGACTGGTTTTCAGGTTAGTGCTGGTATGTCAGTGTTTTGGCTTGTAGCCAGTATTGCAAATTTTAACCTGCATGTGAATGCTACTTTGTGGATGTTTATTTAAGCAGTATTGTAAGATTTCTTTGCCCAAGGCCATGGCTTATTCACAATCATAGTTTGTCAACTGGAATATGCTTGGCAGCCAACACACTCCATCATACCTTGGCCAAGTTTTCACATAACTAAAGCTGTACATTACTGTGCCAGCGATAGGAATCCACATGAATCACAATCCATGAAATCACAGCCAAATAATATTTTAGCCCATCTGTCTGAGTGTTAGTCTGCCGTATAACACTTCTGAAGCATGACATCTGCTTTGAAACGCAAGCTCATGAAAGCGCATTAGTCACACAAGACAAAGATAAACCAGATGATGTGCTCCCTTAAAATCTCACAAATTATTGAATTTTGGTTTGCTTGTTATCTTATTATTTCCACTTACATCAGAAAAACAAGCTGCCATTCATGTGGTGATTGTAAATCTACATTCTGCTGAGTTACTGACATTAACCAAATTTAGTCTACTGTAGATTATCTGGTAGATCACTGTGGTCATGAGTAAATGACTCTGTAAACAACAGGATGTCCTGATCTTGGCTTGTTAGATGCATAATTAGGATGAGATGTCCGCTCATGAACCCCTTAATTGCTGTGGTTCAGATTTTTTTTAAATCTTAGATAATGAGTGATATCATATTTGTAATGCTGACACCTTGAGCTTTTGCGGCAATACTTTATATATACATAACTACTATATATAGAAATTAATGAAAAGTACATGTTTGATATAAAATAAATGATCATAAAATAACTATTATTAATAGTATTATATTATATTATTATATATTATTAATATTAGTAGTAGTAGTAGTAGTAGTAGTATTATATGTGATGTGTTGGTCTAGTGGCATGACATGCTTTTGAATGATTATTTGAATGTACAAAAACAAAAAATGTTGGATAGTAGTGAAAAAAAGGCTATACCAGGGGCCAGTTCAATAATAATATGTCAGTAATTAAGCAGATATGGGGCCCTATTTTAACGATCTAAGCACATGGTCTAAAGCGCACGGGCAGGTGCACTCAGGGCATGTCCGAATCCACTTTTGCAAGTTTAACGACGGGAAAACGGTCGGCGCGCCTGGGCGCATGGTCTAAACGGGTTGTCCCTATTCTCTTAATGAGTAATGGGTGTTTTTTGGGCGTAACGTGCAATAAACCAATCAGAGCCTCCCATCCCCTTTAAAAGCCAGTTGCGCTCGCGCCATGGCGGGTTCGCTATTTACATGGCGGAATGTAATTTTTCATTTTTAAAAATGTTTGTGTGCTGTTGCGCGTCCCTGTGTGTGTAATAAGCAAAGTGTACGCACGTTGTGCACCCGCCTATAGGTGCACAATACTAATGCGCAGAAAAAATATTGCGCCAGACTTTAGACCAGGTTTGAGTTGGTCTATGGCGCAGTCTATTTTCAGTTCCTCAAAACAGCAACGCGCCAGCAATGCACCTGAACACACCTCTTTTTTTAGACCAGCACACCCATGGGCACACCCACCCACCCAACGTGGCGCAGGACGGGAAAATGAGAACTGCATCGGGCTGAAACTAGCAAAAACGCTTGCGCCACATTGCGCCAGGTGTATGATATGGCCCATGTTGTTTTATTGATTGAACTGTAAGATTAAGGAGAAAGAATATTTGAAAAAAGTACAAGTGCTATATGGAGACAAAAACTAGAACAACTGAAAGTAGAATAGATTGATCAAAAATGTAAACCAAAGAGTTATAGTCTTCTGGATTGTTCTGGTCAAATTTAACTCCTAATATAAAACAAGCATGCATCTTCAGAATTTTCCAAGGATTACACTAGAGCCCGAAATATTCCTTTTTGTTAACTCTGCAGTCATTTTTTTTATTTTTTTATTAGTCATGCTGAAGTATGCCAGTGGTTTCCTGACTAGACTTTAACGTAGTATTTTTGAACATTTCACGAAACAGTGCAGTTCTCTGTACGCTAAAGGAATCCTCTTTTAAAACCCATTTCAGCTCACGCTTGAGTTTGTTTATTCAGCACTGACTTTAAATTGACCGTATATTACGATCTACGGGTTAGAGGATCTGTTCAGAGTCATTAAGAAATGCAAAATCATATTTATCATGATTTGGGCTCGAGGTGAGGAATAAAGCTAGAAAGATTTACCAGGCTGTCTAGTTTCGACTTTCCATCACCAAATCTCTTCATTAAACATCAATTATCTGAAATGAACCATGCCTGCTGAAGACTCGAAGGCAACTGAAGCAGCTGAAAGTGTTGATGAGAATCTATATGAGGGCAGAATCACACATTTCCAGTGAGGGAGATTGATGACAACTGTTTAAATTATTACCAGAGGGCCCAGCATGAGAGAAAAACGGAGACAGGATCCAAAAACGACCCATGGTAATGTGAGTTACATAAAAGGAGACTAAGTCAATTGAGCTGAAGAAAAGTAAACATTACTGTGGCTACTTTATTGTTTGCTCTTATGTTGAACTCTTGATCTCTTTCTCTTCTTACTGGCTTCCATACACTCACATTCACACACACACACACACACACACACACTTATACACATTTGTCTCTGCATGTCTGTCAACTAAAGCAAACCATCTGTAATCTCTTATCTTCATGCATGACTAATTAAAAAAATATGAGCCATTATTTGGAGGCAGTGGGTTCATTGCCGAAAATGCACACATTTCTAGTTAGTGAGGGGTAATGCAAGTGTGTGCATGTGTTGTTTTGTTTTTCTACACACGTATGACAGCAGTAGCACAAGAGTGAACAGAATATCAAAATGGCTGTGGTTTGGCACATTATTATTCAGACCAACAACACAATTGTGAATGTGATATTGCTTTTATACAACTATTCAATGCATTAGATATCAAAACTGACCATGAATTATTGCTAGTTCATCATGTCTAATGCATTAACTAATGTTTAAAAATGTAACCTTTTTGTTTAAGTTTAAGTTTATATAAAATACAATGTCACTCAACCTACTGTACATACTTTGATCTAGAAATGACCCAAATACAGATGGAACACCGTTGGCCAATCGGATTAGAGAATGGGAACTGTTGCATAATTTTATTTATAAATTATTTTACCACTGCATTATTTGAGCCTAAGCCTTCAGAAATATTTGTTTAGAATAACATTTTGCTTGAAAGTATTTATCCAATGCTGAGTGCTAAAATTTTGCTGCAGTTGGAATACCCATATTATACTATTTACATTCACCAACTTCTACAGCATAGTTTTTCAAACCTATAGTGGATAGAGTTCTTTGAGCAACAAAATGCACTTGTTTCCTTTACCCAGAGTTAATTTGGCTTGGTCTTCATTGGATTATGGGACATTTGTGAACTTCAGTATCCATAAAGCAGCATAGTTATTATAGCTTCAAAGAGTCCTGTCACATTCATTGTAGGAAAACTATGTAGTCCGTCCAGCTGAGAACACTCAAGTCACAGCCGTCTTCTAATATAGACTCATATAGCCAGGAATGCGAGAAGAAATGAAAAAGAGATGCAAAAAAAAGTGTGGCAGGGATGGAGCATACATGTTCATGTTGGAGCTTCTTTTGACTGCCACACACGGAAGAGAAGAAATTGTTGAATAAAGTCTTTTTTTTTTTTTTCTTTGCACACAAAAAGTATTCTCGTAGCTTTATAAAATGAAGGCTATTTTAATGATGTTCTTACTACCTTTCTGGGCCTTAAACTTGGTAGTTGCATTGTTGTCTATGCAGAGTCAGAAAGCTCTTAATTTGTGTTCTGAAGATGAACAAATGCCTTACGGGTTTGGAACGACATGAGGGTGAGTAATTAATGACAGAATTTTAATTATTGGGTAAACCCTTTAAAAGGCATAGTTTTGTCATTATACCCTCGTTTTGTTCCAAAACCATATGATTGTCTTTCCTAGCAAATTGGTCATAGATGTAGCTTAGGTAGATTATGCAGGAGCATAATCAACATCCAAAACACAAAATAAGTTGGTCTTTTCCACATGATGAAATCAGAAAAGTTATTTCATGACCAAGAAATACATTGTCTTAAGGTGCAGCCACATTTACATTTGTTTGGCAAGTTTTCACAAGTGAAATACAGTGATTTTAATAGCGAGGCTACGTGATCAGTGATTTTGCATGAGGGCGAAAGATTTCCCCATGCAGATTTCACTACAGGTTCAAGTTGTTCACATGAAAATGCTGTGCTGCAGAAAGCCGCTTAGTTTAAAAGTGTATTTTTGTGAGCTGTGCTTCATATATTGCTACACTATTGACAATAGATGTTTTTTTGTCTGTGGTGAATATTCACTAATGTGACCATACCTTTACTTGGGTAAATCACATTAAAGAGAGTTAATCCAACAATGAAAATTTGCTGAAAGTTTAGTCACCCTCAAGGCCATCCAAGATGTAGATGAGTTTGTTTATTTATTCGAACAGATTTGGAGAAATTTAGCATGAAGTCACTTGTTCACCAATAGATCCTTTGGTGTGAATGGGTGCAGTCAGAATGAGTGTCCAAACAGCTGATAAAAACATCATAATAATCCACAAGTAATCCACACGACTCCAGTCCATTCATTAACATCTTGTGAAGTGAAAACTGTGTGTTTGTTAGAAAACAAATCCATCAATCAGGCATTTTAACTTTAAACTGCATATTGCTTCTAGCCAAAAAGTCCATCCCCTGTTGTCATCTAACATCAAAATCCACCAACATATGTGTGTAGAACTCTTTTGGACTGTCAACTGTGCATATTTCTTTCCTGTTTCAAACGTGTTTATCACTGGAGAAAGCAAAATTATGGACAGAGGATTCTATTTTAGCCGAAAGCAACAGTTTGAAGTTAAAAATGTCTTCATGGATTTGTTTATTACAAAAAAGGCAGCTTTTTGGTTCAGAATATGATAACTGATAGACCAGAGTATTGCCAAATATTTGTAGATTACTGTGATGATCTGTCCTGATGACAAAACAAACTCATCTACTCATCTGTTTTGGACGGCATGAGGGTGAGTTCATTTTCAGCAAATTTTTGGGTGAACTATTCCTTTAAACCTGTTTTGACACATCATACATTTTTAAGACTCACCGTAAATAGTGGAACTCTTGTTGCACATCAGCTTGTTATTGGATGAGAAATGTGAATGCATCACTGTCTCTGCTCCCTTCCTCTTTGTCATGTGCCCACAAAACTGTGAGGAAAAACGTCTCAGGTTACGTATGTAACCATGGTTCCCTGAGAAGGGAATGAGACACTGCGTCCTCTAGAGGTCGCTTTGGGGAGCGCCTTCAGCGTGACAGCCTATGACGTCATTACCTGGGGCGATCACAGTAAAAAAGGGCGCCGGGAGAACATGTCATCCGCTTCTTTGTCTGAAGCTTGCGTCCGAAGCATGGTAAGGGAACTTGAGGACGCAGTGTCTGGTTCCCTTCTCAGGGAACTATGGTTACATACATAACCTGAGACATTCCCTTCTGAGGGAACTTCGAACTGCATCCTCTAGAGGTCACTTTGGGGAACGGTATACCCACGCCACCATGCTGAGGGGAGTGCATGCCAGAAACCACGGCGAGCACTAAGTACCAACTCTACCATAGCCATGGGAGTTGCCCCAAGGACGCCTTGACGGCTGTCAGTGACATTATCCCCTTCGGCCAAGGGCCTGAGCTGCATACCCTAAAACAACTTACCTGATAAAGGCTGGGCTGGGAAGCCCAAGCCTAGGGCATAGCTCAAGGCTTGCAATCAGAAGAAAGAGATTCCTTTAAGGGGATACGGCCAGGTGTCTAAAAAACCAAACCAGACCCTGGCCTGCCACCCAGGGGGCTACCGCCAGTTCTGAATGAACCTGCTCAAAGAACTGACACGACAGGTCTTTGGTAGCAACACCCTGCTCATAAATGTATCAACAGAGATACATAAGTTGAGTGGAGCCCAAGGTGAGAACCGGGGCCTAAACCAATTCAGAGAAAGGGAACGAGGCTGACAGCGCGTAAACCTTACCATACAGGATTTTAGAAAGCCTAGGAACCCAACCGCTGCCATGAATGCGTCGCTATTCCCGTGAGAGGCGAACGCACTCATGCAAACGCTATCTACAAACTCGGGTAAATGGTGAAGTACTCACCTCTCCCTCAGTAGTCCCACGAATGCATCACGATGAGCACAAGCCGTCTCCTCGTGAGACGAGCACGTTCAATTCATGATTATTCCCCACAAGAAATAAGCAATGAATGCAGAGCGCATCCAACTCCCTCGGGAGCTGAACGCTCTTGCTCTTCACCACACACACACAACACGCGCGCCGCGTGAAACTGTGGGTATCAGAGCAAAGCCTCTGGCGAGAGAACATGCACTCCTGGTCGAGCTTAGCTCAACGCTAACATAAACAAACGGTCAGTGAAGGTGAAGAAGAGGATGACGTGTTCTCCCGGCGCCCTTTTATACAGGGATTACGCCAGGTAATGACGTCATAGGCTGTCGCCGGCCAATGTTATTGTCTTGTTTAGATGTATGCATCAGTCACCGGTCACGCTGAAGGCGTTCCCCAAAGCGACCTCTAGAGGATGCAGTTCGAAGTTCCCTCAGAAAGGAAATGATCTGTAAATCAGATCATCTAAACTCAGCTAATGGCTTACTTTGGGAATGCTTAAAAGCATTGCAAATGCATTTGGATGGGAGACCTGTGGAGGACAGTGCTTAATGCGATTCACACCTGAATACCGTAGAACAGTGGTTCTCAAACCTGTCCTGGAGTACCCCCAGTCCTGCACATTTTGTATGTCTCCCTCATCTATCACACCTGATTAAACTCATCAGCTCATTAGTGGAGACTGCAAGACCTAATGTGGGTGTGTCAGATATAGGGAGACATACAAAATGTGTAGAGCTGGGGGTACTTCATGGAGAGGTTTGAGAACCACTGCCGTAGAAGGTAAAGTATTTCTGGTGTACATAGTCGAGTTTCCCAAGACAAACAGCTCAGCAATATAATTATATTGTTAATACTTAATCATGTTTCTCAGATCTATCATAATGCATAAACATTAGAATTTTCCCTCCCATAGTTGCTAACATACTACGTATCCTGTAACCTTACATGACTTTCTCACACACATACAAAACAATGTGTATGTTTTTTGAGTGAACACCATATCTGGCTCATCTATTGCTGGCTGATGGCCTGTGAATACCGCTGCTGTTACCGCTAAACATTTGTTGGCTATTTTCTGGACACGCATGTGGCACTGCAACACATGCATACACATAAATCATCTTACACATGCTCACTAGCATTCACCTTTTAACTCCCATTATGGGCAAATATTCAGAATCTCAGGCTTGTCAAAATCCATTGAGTCCATGTTGAAGAGAGTCTATCTCAGCCATCTCCCTCAGGACCTCTTAGATTCCAGACAGTTTCTGAGGAGAGCCAGAAGTCCCCCATCCCTACTCTCTGTATATATCTCCATAACAGCTGTGTACACTAATGCCTCTGATACACGTAAGACCACTTAGCTCATGGAAAAATCAGGAAAGGATTGGGGGACTGCCAAAGCAGCCAGTTATAAATTATGCTACCTTACTAATCAAATATTAAGTTTTGATATATAGGAAATTTACAAAATATCTTCATGGAACATGATCTTTACTTAATATCCTAATGATTTTTGGCATAAAAGAAAAATCGATAATTTTGACCCATACAATGTATTGTTGGCTATTGCTACAAATATACCCGTGTGACTTATGACCAGGGTCACAAATGCAAACAAAAATACATTGGCTTTCTCCACAGCTTAAATACACAGTGTGCAGAAATGCACACACTCACACCTGCTCAGTTCTATTTCTGATTGTTTTGAGCCTGTGCTGGTTTATAAATAGCTGATAATAACAGTCCTATTCTTCTGTAGCTTCCCTTTTGTCTTACTTTGGGATTTACTGTAGTGACCTGTCGTGAAACATGCACACAAATATATTCAAGTCTTCAAGCATTCTGTTCATTTATCCTACAGCCCTTGAACTGAAATTAACCCAAAATAGAGAGCCTGGCTGAACTAAAATAGCAATAAAGGTGTCACACTCACTCACATAAAAATACAAACTTCTAAATTCTCAGTGGTGATCATATTTTCTGTTTCTGTGAAAGGCAAAGCATTGTGGGAGTAGAAGGATCCGGTGAACTTCAGACAGAGCTAGGGTGGCGTCTCTTATATGCTCCCTTATATTTGCAATGGCACCATGCTAAATATAATGTCCACAAAATATAATTTCAGTTCGGGCCATTTCCACTGTCCTTTTCTGTGCACCACATTTTTAGCAGTTGGAATTTTTGCTCAAACCATGGGTGAAATTTTAAGTGTAGGTAGACATTGTCTGGGGCTGACACACACAGAATGTGGAATAGTATAGTATTATTATTATTATTATTATTATTATACAGTTAAGAATGAATTTTTTTTATCTTGTGAGAAAAGAATTACCAGGCTGGAAAAAAAAAGAATAGGAGGGGCAGACATAAAGATGAGAGACAGAGATTTGAAAAGAGTGATGAATCTGATGAGTCAGTTTGAAATCACACACATCTCTCACACTCATTCTCTCTGGCATGTCTGCATGCAGTCGCTAAATTTGCAGTCGAGTGAGGAATAAAGGCTAGATAGAGATTCCACAAGTAAAGGCAGTTTCCCTGGTAATACTACATACGTTTTTCTTTGTGAGTCAGACATACACCACACTGTTTTACAGATCCAGACAAGAAAGACTGTGGAGACTATGGTCAGCATATTCCATACTTTTTTTTATCAGTATGTAGCATGCGTAATGTACACTGTATATATTTCAATGTTTCAGGTTCCTCAGCTCTTGTGGTCTTATGGGATAGCATAGTGTTCACTGATTGTACAATTCAAAATCTTAGATTCAGTCACTGTTATTAATTAATTTATTTATTTTACATATTTTTACGGTTTTAATATTACTTTAAGTTGGGGTAGAATTAAATGAACGCCAAAACTCAGAATTGTGTTCGCGTACCCCCCTCCGTCACCTCTCGTACCCCCAGGGGTATGCGTTGAGAACCACTAGCGGTCTGTTGTGTCTTGTGTGGCAAGTTCAATGACGCAGGTAGTGACGATTCTCTCCGGCCAATCAGTGATCAGCAAAGTTTACACGTCACGTTTTGGTAACGGTACGGCTCGCTTGGAAGTAGCAAGGTGGTACTGAAAAAAGTACCGGGTACCAGGTACTGTACACAGTGGAAAACCCAAAAAAGTGAACCGTACCGAACCGTACCATGCAGTACCATGCAGTGGAAAAGCGCCATTTAGTGTGTCCCAAATCGTAGTATGTTGAATCGAGTATTCCAAAGGTACCCAGACTGTTTACTATTTATGGTGGAAATTCCAATTCAAAAGCCCCGTTCACACCAAGAACGATAACTATAAAGATAACGATATTAGCGTCACCAGTGAACAATATCGTCTGTTTATTCTAAGCACACGCACCTCTGCCGCTTTAAACTCTCGAGCTCGTCACAGCAGGATTGATTCTGATTGGCTGTCAGTGTTTTTATCATTCATCAGCTGGAAAAAAAATTGTTCTGAAAGTGATTCCAACGATATCGTTTCTCTGTGCCTTTATCGTTATAGCTGTGGTGTGAACTCTGCTATTCTTTAATATTGAGAACGATTTTTAGAACTATATCTTTATCGTTATCGTTATAGTTATCGTGCTTGGTGTGAACGAGCCTTAATGGCTATTATTGCTCACAACCCATTGTGTGTTCGATTCAGAACTACAAACACAAATAAACAGTTTTTAAAAAACTACAAACATGGTGGATATGCAACACAGATGGTTAAGTAGAGAGGTCTGGATAAAGGGGTTTAAGTGGTTAATAATCAACATCTAACCTGATGAAAAAAAATATTGCTGATATGCTATCAGCATTTTTTAAAATCTGCAACAACACTAGGAACTTTTATGTTTGGTCATTAACTTTTAAATGCATCATTATGCAAACAAAAGGAGAGTTCTCAGTATGAAAGACGTGTGACTGGCAGATTAACATGCTGCTTCATTTCTCTCCAATACGGTATGAAATTAAATGAAACACAAGGTGGAAGATGTTAACTGACACAAGATGATTGACAGGCCAGTTTATACAATGACAGATGCACATAACTAAGCAATAGAAGGAATGCAATTATGACAAGCATATCCCAAATTTGTCCTGCTACATACTCAAAAGTATGTACTTTTTATTCACACACACACACACACACACACAAATACATTTTTGTCTTACTGAACTTACTGAAATAAATTAGCAACATGATGTCAGGTAATAAATATGTAGTGTAGTATTTGCAAGATTTCTCATTTTTTAAATACTATACATTATGTTGAACACATATTTTGGCGTAATTATAGGCTAGTCAGAATAGTACTGCTCTGTAACCATTAAACGAGTCTATTCCATTGTAAACAGCTTAATTATAATCATAAAACATCTACTGACTTTTGGCTTGCATGAATATAGTGGTCTCCATTGAGGCTTTGTCGTAATTTTAAAAGAACCGGCAAAAGGAAGTGAACATGACTTTCTTTTGACTTCTAAAGAAGGAAGCTTCAGAGAGGACCATACACTTGTTTGATCTCAATAAGAGCTCCTCACACAATAGAAGGTCTTGCTCTGTTTAAAAAGCTACTGTTGCATCGTTGCGCCTATGAGAGTGCGTGCGTGCGTGCGGGAAGAGACGAGGATCAGGGACGCCTGTTGATGGGGCTTGTTGGAATTACTATAGCAGAACAGACTCATTGTCTTCCCCTTTCACAACATCATGTCCCACAATAGTGGCTTTCAAACAGCCCCACTACTTAATGAAGACCTCTAATGATATGCTAACGGCGCGTCGTTTTAATTACAGTTTAAAGTAGTAAAGTACCAAACAATGTCTTGCAGCCAAATGAGCAGTATTCGAACTCACTCTCACTTTTGGATGATTTTGATTCGCTTGAAAAAAAAAAAAGGAAAATAAATGAACAGTTTCAGACTGATTTATAATAGGCTAATGAACAGGCTATTTTAGCAAACTTTAAAATAAACGCGTAGGCCTACTAATTTAAACGATGATGCGTGATGCGCACGTTTGCGCGCAGTGGTAAGATGGGTATGTTTATCTTTATTTTTAATTAATGGGTGGTATTAATAATATCATTGTAATATTTTTATAATTTGAGTTCCTTGAGCCTATCATTAAGGTATGAATTCATGAGTATCTTAAATCAAATTTCGCTTTCTGTAGCTCTAGTAACCTAGTGAAGACGACAAGAGCTGACACTGATGGAATTAAGAAAACAACCTCACGTTCTCGTTTACTTTTGTTTACAAGAATACTTTAGGAGCGTATACGTAACACGTTTACGTTTAAGAACCGGCTCAAGAGTCAATTATTTGGCGTCTTGATGTGCGCTTTGTCATGTAATGCTTATAATATATCATTGAATGTTTAATTTACTTATTTTATACATTTTTTGAATTAACATTTTCTACTTTCTGTCACTGGTTTTACTGTGTGCGAAATTCTCTGTGGCAGCAGTCTCGTATAATGTCAGTAAAGTAGGCTTTGGGAATTTAGTAGCTCCACCTCCCCGTCTAAAGCAGCGAAAGCCCACCTGAGGATGTCCTGAGCGGGGAGGTGGAGCCTTCTCCCAGCCTCCCATTCCTAAACAGTGAATCAGTCTGTTCATTCACATTCACACGCGGGCCAGCCAGTTCACAAGCGTTTCAAACACAGCTCTCTCCAGTGGAGTGAGGGATTTCCCCCCCTGAGCAGGCATGAAAGGAAATCAGTCATGGATTTATTATTTTTCTATTTGGTCTTCGGACCTTCTATAAACGTTATTTAGTTCGGAGGAACTTTTTTTTAATTATTATTATTTATATATATATTTTTGCGAATTCGCCTCATTGGAATACTATGCGAGCTTCGATGTGATGTTGGAATAAAACGAAGAGGACTCGTGAAGCAAATCGCAGCGGGACTTTAGCGATTTATAGAAAACACAACATGATCCTTACCCGTAAGTAGCCAATGTTTGCTAATACATTATTTGATAATACTCATGAGTTTCTGTCTATTGAGGATTATTAGATTAAATGCTGCTAATTCAATACTGCATCCTAAACGCAATAGTTTGACTGATTGACTTGACTTGAAGTGAATCTGAGAGGTGACATTGATAGTAGCCTACAAGTAATAATATCATATTGAAGAGCTACATTTATTCCAGTTGTTTATGATGGACAACGCTGTTAATGGAAGTTGTATAACTACTAATGCAATACGGTTTGGTGTCAGTATAATAATCCTCCTACAAATTTCAGTGAGATTATCTTTACTTCAGACCATGCCTGACAGAAGTTATCAAACTTTATTTTGTATTTGCTTGTAACAGCTATTGCATTAGGCTTTATTGCTTATGAATATTCATATTGTAGCTGTTTCTGGGACCTGCTGTATTTGTAAGAAACGAACTAAACTGGTCACCGAAAGGTTGCCGGTTCGAGCCCTGCAAATTGCAGTTCCAACCATTATGGGGACATTTATAATACGTTCTGACAACGAATGAAAATTGTCATAAAGTATTTTTATTGATTGTCATTTGACGGTGCATTTAGAGTATACGTCAGTGGAATATAACTTTAACAGTTTAAGAAGCTGATATGTTATGTTAAATATGGAATGAATGTAGTGCTCTTTAATTTTCTTAGTTATTCCGCTTTAAATTTTCATCTCTTCCTAAAGCTTAGAGTTTAAGAGTGCAATTATTTGGGTGGTGCGTGAGATACATTTCATGCGCAACACCGGCGCTCCAGGCTGTCCGATAAGTAATCTCCCCTCTCGCTCCCCGAATCTCGTCACGTCTCCATTGGTTTTACGCGGATTTCACATAGTTCTGAGATAAGATTTCGTCAGAGTTGTTCTGAGTTTTCATTCAGTCTAAGTGCAGAGAATTGGGGGAAGTTTTGCTATAATCTGGCATTGCCAAAGAGCGCTTGGAGAGCGTGCTGTCCTCCTCTGAAGGCGCATTCGTGCATCTTTTCTGGTGTTGAAGAGTGGGGATTTTAACAGTATCCAGTGTTTTCAAAGAGAACTTAAGTAGCCAAATTTAGATTATAAATTCGATAACCAAAGTTTGCCAGAGTTAAGTTAGCCTAAATGCAAACTAAATGGCCTGAGGATGTCACCATAGCATCAGTTCGCTGATTGTTTCTTTTAGGATCAATATCGGACCAACACTAACATTATCTCCTTATTTATAGATTTAAACATCACATATCTTATCTCACTTTATCTCACTAGACTAAATATATAGCTAAAGCTATAAAAACTGTTTTATTTAAAACATCTTCATGATTAGCTAGTTTACAGTTAGCTAACAAAAATAAATAGGCCTATATACAATAAATAAAAATTATTTTATAATTTGCACACAGGAGTCTGTACTATATAACATAACCCATAACTATAAAATAAAATTTTGCTCAGTTGCAGAATTTATGTCAGTCCATTTGCCAAGCTCAGAATTGCAACCCCCTTTTTGCATTCCAAAAAGAATGCAATATTTTAAAGTATATATTCTGTTGCTGTTGGAGGTTTGGTGTCTTTTTCTATCCAGGCAGAGGTTGATAAACTTAGGGTTATGCTAACTCTAGGTGATAAGGCAGTGAGCAGGTCAGTTAGGAGTCAAAGAAAAGAATGTCATGCTTAAAATATGTAACTTTGAAGTTGACATACATGCACCTCCTGATAATCTATGGTCATGGTTTTTGGTGAGCATGATGGACTCAAATACAGGTAAAGAGCCTTAAAACTCAAACACATTTTCTTAAACACTCCATATGGCTCTAAATCCACTGAAACCTTCATATAAAAACTTTTGGAAGTGTGGGCAGGTTTATGGCCACAAATCTCCTTTATTGCCTTCTGAAAACAGTGTGATTGCTGGGTTTTAGTCTATGTAAGGCTAAACGCTTTTAACTAGTTGCTGTTGCTTTAAGATCGGTTGGTGCATAAGAAGCCCTCTGTCATATTAGAGGAGGGTCTCTCTTTCTTCACCTCTTCAAGTAATCTTTTGATCATAGATAGAAAGGATAGGGTGGCATATCATTGAGCGTATCAAATCATCTGACCTGAGATCAGCCTTGCGTTACACAAAGTGGTCAGTCACCAGACCTGGCCAAGCTGGCTCCAGGTCAGTGATAGCTAATGTTTAAATCTGTAAGAAAGTCTGAGACAGACATAAATGGACCCATCTGGCCAGTGTGTGTAGGTGGCTGGGATAGTGGTGTTGAGTGACTGTGTTGATGGGGTAACCCTATGATCCCCTGTGTTTGTGACCAGATGGAGGGGATCTTCTCATTTTCAGAGATACCTGACTCTCCCTCTCTACCCCCATATGTCTGTAGAAGGCCATGCCAAAATATGATATGCATGATCCTCAACAAATGATGTATGACTGCTCTTGATCTGCAGATTTAAAGTGTATGTGTGGAAAAGATGGAAGATAAAGAGCTCAGTGTCTAGGACAAATAGGACATCAGGTCACATGAATCGCTGATGAAATTTCTCCCAGTTCCGCTCAAAGACTAGGTATTGATGTTTGTGTGTTATTCATTTGAAACAGGGCTTCTTTAACTAGAATAGCACTATTTACAGCTTCAAAAGCCTTCAATTAACCCGCATACACTTGAAACCAGGCTATACAATGAATTTGGGTTCACATCTAAATATAAAGGTTCTTTATCAGCATTGATGGTTCCATGAAGAACCTTTAATATTCATGGAATCTTTCCATTGCACAATATAGGTTCTTTATAGTGGGGAGAATTCTTCAGATTATTAAAGTTTTTCAAGCTGAAAAAAACGGTATTTTGAGAATTGATCACTGAAAGGTTCTTTGGGGAACCTAAGATGGTTCTTCTATGGCATTGTTGAGAAAGCCCCCTTTTGTAAGCTTTATTTTTTAGAGTGTTGGATCTGCTTCCATAGCAGAGAGATATGTCTACATAAACTCGCTTACGCACACACATGCATTCATACACAGAGGTTCCACCTCCTCCCTCCCATGCTGAGGAACCATCGGTCAGCGATTGTGAGAACGTCCTGTGACAGGAAAAAGAGGAAGAGGGGGAGAGAGTAGAGAGGAGGAAGAAGAGAGGGAGGAGGAAGGGTAATTTTAGAAGAGGCAAAAAAAAGTTAAGCTAGCAGGAATTCAACTTTGGCCAGGTTAATGGGACGTTCTCCCAAGAGATTCTGTCTGTCAGTCTGTCTCTGGGTCAGGAGGCTGTAGTCTGCCTCTTTGTGTTGTCTGTCTCTTTTTTATTTCCCCCCTCTCTCATCAACATAAATCAAAATTTCATTCATTTGATACAAACGGAAGCATTAGGTGGAGTGCATACTGTACGCTTTGATAAAAGGAGAAAACACACAAAGGCACATGTTTCTGTGACGGATGCTGGCCAGACATCCTGTGTGCTCGACTCAGGTCACCATTGCAGAATTCGCAGGTCATGCATCCACTAGAAGGCTGGCACCAAGATATGAAGCAGATGGATTGTAGATTAAGGCTGATAGAAAGAGGAAGAGAGATGGGAGGAGGCGGTGATGACTGTTGGGGCCCTTTTGTTTGCAGTGTTTTAAAACACTAAATCAAAACTATATGATGAAAGAATGTAGGTTTTAGAGAAAAGGAAAGAAGGAAAAAAAACATCCAATACATACTTTTTTTTTTTTGGCACAGCCCAAATCTAGTCAACTCTTTGTAAATATATAAATAAATATATATATATATATATATATATACACACACAAACACACACACACTAAATAATGTGTGTATAAGCACTATGTTGACCATCCACCAACATGAGATCTAGATTTGACTATCAGCAACCAGAGAAAAAAATATATCAGTCAACCACTAGGTTATTTAACTTTGATTCTTAATGATGTCACTTTTTTCCATAACGACTATTTATATTAGTAAGTAACTGTTGCTAAATTAATTTAGATGACCCATGACTTGCGTAATAATTCACATCTATGAAATAATGACATATGTAGACCTTCTGGGATATTTTTTTGGCTTGGAAACATACTATCTGTCATATTAAGAGGAAAAAGTGCTCAGGACGTCCAACCCTGTGAAGTAATACTGACGTCAGTCTGGCTTTCAACACAATGTTAGTTAAGTTACTCAATCTGATGTGTTTGTAACTAAAATGTATAGTTTCCTTTATATATAAACGCATGTACCATACAATCAAGAAAGAATGAAAGGCTGTTTACTTTACTTGGGAGGTTCAACCTATTTCACATTCTCTCTGAGGTCGAATGTTCGACATTCTGTGTGTGTGTTTTACAGGATGTAAGGCATTCTCTGTGTTTGTGTTGGCGCTGAAGGCCTCCATTATCTGGCCTTGAACAAAAGGAGGTGTGTCCTCCAAAGTGTCCATGGCAACTGTGGAATGAGCCGCTCTTATTGGCTTCCCATCGGCCTCGGAAAGGCAAGGGAAGTGTGGTCGCCGCCTGGCGTGGGGATCCGCACAGACTTGCGGGGAGAACACAGGATGCGACGTGCGCACACAAACATGAACTCTATGCTTGCTGCCCATATTCAAACCTTAAGCACGGATGTGTGTATTGCTACGAATGCTGAGATGACGAAAAAACAGCCTGTCAACAGCCTGAGCTCATCTGCGTGACATCCAGCCGTGTTAGAGAGTGTGAAACAACTGCTCAAGTGTGTTTATACTTATCTATCTTCATAAAGACAGCATGTTTGAGTGTACAGCTTTGATGAATGTATCCTTAGTGAGTTTACCTCTTATAAATTTGCCCATAGGAAAGAAAAGTCTCAAATCAGATCTTTTTAGAAGACTTTTGCTGACATTTCTTAGATCCCATTCTTGAAGACACCCCAAGAGCACACATATTGGATGTTTCCCTTTGCTGACCCATCCTTTTCAGGTCCTGGGGTCTCTATTAATGAGCTGATGAGTTGATTCAAGTGTGTTTGATTAGAAAGAGTTCGGAAATGTGTAGTATTGGAGGTGCCACCCGGAAAAGGGTTGGGAGACGCTGTCTTAGACACTTCTCCTGAGAAAACACCTTATAATCTCAGACGTCTCTGCATGATTTTTGAGGTTCCGTCTCTGGTTAGAAAGCCTTACTTACAACTGGTGTCAGACAGGCACCTTTGTGATAGCAGCCCATTGTAATCAGGCAGGGGGGACACCTTGCCAATGAAAGGAAAAGCCAGTCACTGAGACACTGCCCATCATTTACATTTAAATACATACATTCTTGCAGCTGGATGGTCTTCAGTGGTGCCTAGCCACTGCAAACACACACATACAATCTATACACGCACACTCACACAGGAAGCCACAGCGCTTATTACAGACCATTTCAGAAAAGTGTGTCATTATTTTAAGTGTAGGACATTCCTAAAAGTTCACGAACTCCTAAAAAGTGCTTTCGGGCAAAACTCTGTCATTCGCTTGAAAGGAATCCCATCAAGTGCATGTGGATTCTTGAGATGGATTAGAGATACAGTTGCATGTGTGCAGTTGAGTCAGATTTATTCTGTTATTTTTGCATTGCTGTCCTTGCTGTCAAAGCATGTTCCTCTCTTGCTTTCTTCTTCTCTTTCCACCAGTAGAGGACCTCCCTTATCGCGTGCCTTTGTTGTTGTCATGTGTGCCGTCACTCTCACGCTTGTTCGAGTGGGGAGTCACGTATCTCTGCTAGTAGAGACAGAGTGTGCGTCCTTTCCTCTGTCTTTTTACGCATGTCTTTCTCTCACGTCTCTTTCAATTGGTGCCTCCTAATCCCCGGCCTCCTTTTCTTTCTGTTGAAGTGATCGGGAACCTATCACAGGTGGTCTTTCAGTTGTGCAAGGCATCATCGCAATCATTGCAATTAGAATAATTGGAATGTTAGGAGTCGGGAATGTGCGCAATTAGCCATTGAGAAAAGTGAGAGGTCCCTCTCTGCTGATTGCAACCTATTGTGAGCTGTAATTGTGTAGATTCTGCTTGTGATAGACGTGCCAGTGGAGAGCCGCAACAGCTGTGTTACACCTTTAGAGGGTGCTAATAGGGTCTCTGTAGCACTTGAACACAAATCCAAAAGAATTTAGATGCTTTTTTTATTAAAAGGGCTTTAAACAACTGGATAGTCCCCCTGGAGCAACCTGAGGTTAAGTGCCTCGCTTAAGGGCACAATGGATATCAGGATTGATTGCGATCTCAGTAACTCGCCAGTTCCTGCGTCATGCCTACTTGAGTTCAGTTCAGCAATCTTTGAGATCCTTATCTGCCCATTCATTATCACATAGTCCAATAAACAAAACACTTGGCATATTAACTTTATGGGACTGTTGAAGAGCTTTTAAAATACTCTGGTTTTGTAATTTTATACCTCACCTTGGTTTCATATTTTTAATCAAGTATTTACACAGAGCGAGTGCTGCTAGTCAAATAATCATCTTAAGTGACAGAATCACAGTTAAGCTCCTAATTCTGACACCGTTCTGTGTGAAACAACACGAGGACCCCTAGAAGGAGTCAAGATGCCTTCAATGGTGTTTGCCATTTGGCATGGGGCGTCTAAAGGGCCATTCAAAGATAATGGACAGGGATGTGGCACCTCTCCACCACCCCAACAACAGTTCTGACTGCGTTGGATGGCCACTTAGCACTGCTGTCTCAAACATTACACTATAGCGCCAAGTTGAAAAGTAAAAATATCCAGCACCCAGAAGGGAACTACATAAGAATGTTGAGTGTTTCCACTCAAAGATTTGGTTATGAATGCTTCGCATAAGGTTTTTTTTTTTTTTTTGGTTTCTGTTTAAAGTTCAAGTTCATAAATTTCAACCTCTCTCTCTCTCTTTTTTACAGAAATTGAGGCGAAGGAGGCGTGTACATGGCTGAGGGCTGCAGGTTTTCCACAGTATGCTCAGCTTTATGAAGGTAGGACACTTGTCATCCCAACATCACCAGTTCATGATCGAAGCACATTGAGTTTCAGTGGCCATTAATGCCTTACCAAATGCATTATCTCACTTTTAGTATCTCTCAATTTCTGTCTATCTCTCCTCGCTTTCAGTCGTAGTATTAAGCAGCACCTAAGGTGTGTTAATGATTAGGCGGAGGTGACATTATCTTTTTATATACGAAAAATAACACAACTCACACAGAATCATATATCAGATAACAACCTTACACACTTTTGACCTACTGACTCCTGCCGGTGTGCCATGTGAAAGGGGTGTGTTATCAGTTTCAGAAATCTGAGTTGTGTGACCAGCCTGTCGTGATTGCCCCACTATAGATAAGAGCCAGTACAGTAAGGTAAAGGCCTTCAGGAAGTCAATAAAATAATCATGTTATCCCTTGCTCACTGGTACAGACTCACGTACACACCATTTGTGAAGTTGTTTGAAAATTTAATAGAGTTAAAATTTAATAGAGTTGTGAATCCCCCCCCCCACCAAATAAAAAATGAATGAGCATTTGAGTTATTAAAGACTCAGTCAATAAAGACAGTCTGGGAGCTCTACGGGTTGCTGACTGCCTATTGTGACTCCAACACCCCCTTCCTATGCACACACCTCCCACTGTTGAGCACTGCAGTATTGCAGCTGTGTTTGTTTGGCTGGCTAAGACGAACTTCCTCTACCTTTTCAACACCGGAGGAGGGGAGGTTTGTGTGTGAGTGTGTGTGCATGATAGAGGGCAGGCACACATTCCACTTGCTGCCAACAGCCCCCCTTCCACACATAAATACACTTCAACCTGTTTATTGGGTCTCTGTTTGTATTAAATTTCTTTTCAATTCAGTTCTGTCCTCTCTTTTCTCAGACGGTCAGTTCCCGACTGAGATTTCCTCAGTTACCCGAGATCATGACTTCTTGGATCAAGATGCCATAGAAGCCTTGTGCAGGTGAGACACTCATATTTACCCAAATGAAGATTTGTCAAATTAAGCTAATTTACAGGTACAGTTATATATTTTATCCTCAAAGTATAGCTGCAGAACCTAGCAGAATGAATCTACCGGTGCCATGGTTTTCTTGCATTGTCAGGCTTTTATAATTAGCTTATTTTGATCATATTCAGAGTTCAGTTCTATAAATAAACTGACTTAGAATATTTTTAAAGAAAAAAAAGAGAAAGTGAAGAACTCAGTGTCTTCACTCAGAGAAGGGTCCATCAGAGACCAGCTGGAGCTCACAGACATCTGGAGGCCATTTTCTGGTGCCAGCCCCCCTGATGCAGACAAACACACATTCCCCCTAACTCAGGGTCACATGACACCAACCAGGTGGCTTCTGGGATAAGCTTTCCGTCTCTTTTGTTGTATTGTTGTCGCCACTCCAGATCTCTACCTCCTTTTTTTTCTTTTCTTCCTTTTTTATTCCTTGTCCATCTGTCTTCCTCCTTAATCTGAAGTTTATCCCTCAGCAGCTCATTATCAGGCTTGGCTCCCACCTCTCTCATACTCTTCTCATCTCTTTCTATCTCTATCTATCTCAGTCTGTATCTCTATCACTTGCTTATCCCCTCTCCACCCCCTCCTCTCTATATGTCTCTGTCCAAGGTTTTGACTCTGGCAAAGTCTGTTTGTAGGCTAATGACTGGATTTAGCCTTTGTTCGCGACCCCATGGTTCTTTTCAAAGTATCTGCTTGAAAAACGACTGTCACTGTTTCACTAATTTATCTGTATGTGTGTTTATTGCAGGAGACTGAACACCCTAAACAAGTGTGCTCTTATGAGATTAGAGATCACCCCTCAAAGAAAAAGAGTAAGTGTCTTGTCCCTTTCTCTGTATTTTGCTAAATCATTTCACTTGCTACCCTCTTGCGTTCTTTTGTCCAGTCAAAGATCTTAAATGTGTGTAACTCATGTTTACTTTCTGTGTTGGTTAATTAGAAGGAAAGTCTTGTTTTCTTATCATTTTCAAGGCCCAGGGGCAGTGCAGAATGGATTTTATGTCCAAATAAAGGGCTTTGTTAGCTCCCATCATTCTGATTTTCTTTACTCCTGTTTGTCATGTTTTTCTCACCATACGCATCCTAAAACCCCACTCCATACCATAAAAGGAAGAGAATGCACACTCTGCCGGTCTGTTGTTGGTCACTCTGTCAGTGTGGTTTAAGAATGAGGGTGTATAGTCTAAGACTGCCCCAAAGCAATGACTCAAACTACATGCAGGACGAGAATGCAACAACAAACAATCCAACTATGTAATCACAACAGGGAGCTTAGGAAGATAACCGTCATGTCTGACTGCAGCTTCTTTTTCTGCTCTTAAAACTTGTAAGTCTGAACAATGGCAGCCTTGTCAAGTGTGCGTCCTGTTAAGAAAGCTGATGACCCTTTAGTGTCATCTTGTGTTGATGGAGTCAAAGGTAGAGGTCAGGAGATGACTTGAGGAAGTGATCAGCCCTTTTCAAACATACAAGCAGAAACCATCCCTGGAATGCATTGATCTGTTCAGGTGGCCTCTGTAGGGTCCTCCTCTGTTCCTTGTCTTCCTGTCCATAAAGCTCATTTTAAAGTGAAAACAGTCTTTTTGAATTAAAAGCGGATTTTCTGGTAGGTAGTGAAGAAACGTTGCACACCAGGTCTTCGTTCTTTCCGATCAAAGACTTGCCCTCAGGGGCTTTAAAATAACAATCCACGTTTTACGGACTTTCGTCGCCTCCGTTATTATGAACCGTGAAGGAGACACCTCTGGATCCCACGACCCCCTGTTAACCAGCCGACTAGTTTTGCTTTTACTGATTTGTCCATTCTACAGCAAAACTGATATCAACTAACTCAGCTAGGAGTGTAAAATTGTGAATCAGTTCTATATTCTAGAATTACTTAATTAACTCCCTAATCTCTTTAGGAAATTACATAATTATTAAAAACTATTTTAACAGGCTGTGAAATCTACAGCTATACTTGGTTATAGAGATCTGGATTTGTAGGACAAACAAGTATCTCTCAAATATTTTCACCTCCCGTCCAACCCCTTTGTCCAGGAGTCCCATCACAGGAGACGAGGCTCTCCAGGCTTGCTTAAGGTGATTGCATTGATGGGGGATGGGACCAGACCTGCCCTCTCAGGCTGGGGTGTGAACCCTGAGAGCTGGCCTGGAATTTTGTGTCCACCACCCCCTTCCTTCCATCCCTACCACCCTCAGGGAGGAGATAGATTAACCCGAGTAAAGCGAAGAGGGGGAATGGTGAACATGTGACTGTGCTGTGACATGGCTAAGCCAACCACAATAAAAAGCTTTTTCCTTTAGTGGTTCCTGGTTTTATGCATATGACACTTTATCAAGCCCAAGAGGCTTGTAAGAGTGAGCAAACTGATTCTCCTCACAATGCTAGATTCATGAAGTGAGGGAATGAATCAGATCAAGTTGACACTAAAACAACATGCTTTGTTGCAGATTCAGGTTTGCATTATTTGTCTTTACTTTTTCAAACATGACAACAAGACTTGAGTCATTAGTGTACTTGGCTGCTTTGATATTAAAAGTATTGACTCTCTTCCATATTATTTCAGAGTGAAGACTCTGATGAGGATGAGCCATGTGCTATAAGTGGCCGTTGGACTTTCCAGCGGGACAGCAAGCGTTGGTCTCGCCTGGACCTGGATGTATTCTCCCCTCCAGCTGGAGACACTGGCTCCTTCACTCCCTTCCTATCCCCAGATGATCGTTTTGCCAGAGGAACCCTTCTAAAGGAAGCAGTTAATGCTAGTGCAGAGAGTGTCTTAACAGATCTTAGTGAGCAGCCAGAGGTGTGCTCTCTGCACAGTGCTGGTAGTGGAGGTCGAGGAGGATTCCTGAGTACCACTGTACCATCCAGCCCTGCTACAACCATCTCCAATGCTAACACAGCCACCACGACCAGGGCGAGCTCAGTTGCTAGTTTTTGCTCCTCTGGAACATCAGGTGCCAATGAAGACTCCCTGTCTGATGGGCTTCCATCACCACTGGAAAGCAGCACCTTTGCATTCAATGTAAAACCAAGCTTGATAAGCAGTGGTGCTGAAAAAAGTACACGTTCAAGAGCAAAGAGTTTCTTGAAGCGCATGGAAAGCTTGCGGTTACGCACCAGTAGCAATGCAGCCTCCAAGCGTAAAAAGAAGGGTGTAGCTGGGCAAGGTAGGCTGGAGATCAGTGGGCCTGTGCTGAAAGAGGGTCTTGATGAAGACAAACTGCGACGCCTCAACTGTGTGGACATTGCAACTCTGGATCGCAATGCAAACCGAAACCGAAGCATCACCTATTCAACGCAGACGAGTAGTGGGAGTGCAGGGAGTAGCCAATCAGAGGCCAGCAGTGGGAGTGCTGTAAGTACGCCTAGTCCGGTCTCAAGAGCACGTAGTCACAGCACAGCAGCGGGGTCTACCAAGAGAGGTGGGATGTACCTGGAAGGCTTTGACCCATTTAATTTTGTTGTGCTGCAACCTTCGGAAGACCAAGAAGGGAAGCAGAATCACCAGACCCAAAGTAAGAGGATGGAGCCAAGCTCAACTGCAGAGAACAATCGACGTAACTGTCAGAGTTCAGATAACAGACGTATGGAGGAAGAAAAGAGTCGAGAAGAGGAAGGAGGTGTGATCTTCTTCTATTTGCCTGAAGGCCACAAGCCTGGCACTTTTCCTAAAGCACTTGCGGACGGGGGATCCTTTCGTGGTGGGGACAACATAAGTCGGCGCCCTCCCCAGAGGGGCTCTGCTGCCTCACTAGACAGTCGATTGAGTGTCTATGATAACGTTCCTTTCTCAGAAGTAGGAGATGATGAGGATGAAGCAGAAGGAGAAGAGGAGTCAAAACTTGAGGACGCTTCGGAGCGAGTCAGTGGCCTGCAGCGACTGGTCAATGCCTGGTCAGAAACAGGAAATGGGGAAGAAGAAGAGGATGAAGAGGAAGATGAAGGGGATTCAGATTCAGCCCTTGATTCTGCATCTCCTTGTCCATCATCCCCACTGCAGAACCGCTTAGAAGAGACAGAAAACGGCAGTGACCAGGACAGCACTGGAAACCCGTTAGCAGAAAGGGATGAGACACTCAGCTCACGTGAAAGATGCGACTCTGGTGTGGGAGCATCACTTACACGAGCCAACAGGTGAAACCCTCTCAAACACACACACACACACACACACACACACTAAGTAGTCTCTGAGACAAAGATGTCTTACTTTTTTTTTTGTTTTACTGGAAGTTCTACCAAAACCGTTCCTGTAGTATTTTAGAGCTTTGGCAAAACTTAATGGACAACTATCATGCCAAAAAAGCACACTGAATTATGGAACAGGGAGGTTGAGAAGGAGTGAGAGAGCATGTCAGAACGGCTCACCTTACATAACAAGGGATACTTGAAGGATACGGAATCCCAGTGGAATGTACCACAGGAATTCTAACAGCCCCCACCTGGTGATAGAGGCCTTGATTAATCCCTGTTATCTGCAGCTGATCCTTAGCTTGTGTTTATGTATGTATACACAATATGTGCAAGTCAAGGTACTTATTCTTTCAAGTTTGAACTGTGAACTTATGAGTGTGTGTGTAGTGTTAACGTAATAAATTCTGTGTGGTTCATGTGTTGCAGTTTATAAACACTAATTTATATTAGTCTGTAATGTCTATGTTTTGAACATTTTGTGATTGTTTGAGCTAGGTTAGGTGTAACATTTATATGATCGTTTATGTTGCAGACCCCAGAAACTGCGCTGGCCAAGTTTCCAGAGCTCCCACAGGCCAAGTCTGTCGTCAACAGTACTACAAGTTGGATGTCAGTCAGTTCTGCAGATGAACCTCCTTCAGAAATACAGCCTGCTCAAACTTACCGCTCTACTGGAGAGATACACACCCACCAACAAGCATGGCTTCAGCTGGTGAGGATTCAAACCAATGAAAACACACTAGGGCTGTAAAAAAAAAAATCGAATTTAGAATATTCGTCGAATAAAAAAAAAAAATCCACATTCTAATGCAAAAACGTTGCATTCGAATTTTAGGTCTGCGTCAGCCGTCATTATATATGGTTTATAAACATTATTTTAAACATTATGCACTTTTTTTTCAAAGATAGTCGTGTTGTTTTATTACGCTTTGAAGAAACATGCATAATATTTTGTGCGATGCGTCCTCTTGTGGCCTCAGGAGAGAAGCCAAAAGCTTTTTTTCCCCTAACTGAAATTATGGCTTTTAAATTCGAATATAATTCAAATTTTGATAATATTTAAGTAGAAAATTCGATTTAGTTTTTCAGTCATTTTGACAGCCCTAAAACACACAAAATTAAGTTTACATTCTTTCTTTACTGCTTTACCCTTTTCCCATCTTCCTACCTCTCCACTAGGAGTTGATTATGTCAGACCCCCTCATCACAAAGCTGTGGCTTTTCAGTCCAGTAAATCCCGTTCCTGTTATTAGTGTTCACTCACACACACATGCACACTCACACACACACACCTGCACATCGGCACATATATATGAGAGGTTTTAATGTGAAACCACCATACATCATGATAGTGACAAGCCAAGTATTTGGCACCTCAGAGATATCCACACATGCACAGACACACACAACATCGGTCGGAAAGACAAACACCCTGCCACACAGATGTCCGCACGTGTGTTCGTTCTCTTTTATTCCTCCTGCTCAAAGCCATTGTATGTTGTCTCAGTGTTTATACATTTGCCTGTAAAGGTGGAAACAGCTTTTAGTGGCCCCTCAGCTTCTAGAGGTTTTTCTATTAAATAGCCTACACAATTATCTACACACTCATACACTTACAAACCGACATCCTGTTGACACATGCTGCTCATATGTAGCAATGTGTGCCTCTAAACACTTAGAACCAAGTTTTGCAAAAAAATATCAGAACTGTTTTTGCTAGTTATGTATGGACTGTTTGCTCTGTATGATTTGACATTAAATTAGTAATATGGAATGTTGCACAGTAAAGAAATAAAAGTAGCTACTTTTTTAACACTTTGCTGTTTGTAATGTCACTTTGTATTTATTGATACATTTTGTGTGCTTTACAGGGCTGTTCCTAAGTTTATGAAGAGGATCAAGGTTAGAGACTATAAGGACAGGAGTGTGTTTGGCGTTCCACTGCAGGTGATAGTTCAAAGGAGCGGACAACCCCTGCCTCAGAGTATTCAGCAAGCCATGCGTTACCTACGGAGCCAATGCCTCGACCAGGTGAGAGATGACAAATGTGCACATATGCAAGTATGCACGTCCAAACGTGTACTTCAAAGAAAATTGCACAAACACGTCATAGCATACCTAACTTTGGTTTGTTCAGTGGTATATTCAATCTCCTATAGAAAAACAAAAATCAGATGTTGTTTGTTTTGTTTTGTTGTAAAGAAAAAATAAATTTTTAAGAGAAATAAAAATATCTGGTCAAGGTCATAACCTAGTTAAATGATCCCTATTTGAACAGCTGTTTAGTTGCATGGTCCCTGTTGTGTTGCTACATGCAACAGGGCCGTATTTAAGCACAATACATCTGTTATTTTATCACCACATACTTGAGTTCAACACTCAGTCTAAGTTTGCACGTAGCACAATAACCTCAAAAGGCCTGAATGTTCTAGTTCCATATATCTACTAGTTACATATTACCAAAGTTAGCCACATGGTTGACATTCCATTCCAAGGGTGTTTAAGAGAAAGCAAATTATCTATGGACTAAAGACAGATCTCTCTCTCTCTCTCTCTCTGGTGTCAAATGAAAAAAAAACTGCTTTGCAATTTACATAATAGTTGCACGTTTAGACTTTTCCAGTCTTTGTAACTGGGTTATGTAAGAAGCAGTAGGGAGTTTTCTTAGAGATGCCTTTCCTGTTTATGGAAAACTTGCGGTCACACCGGTAATCCATCTATTTAGCTGTCAGTTTGGAAAAGAAAGAGAGAGAATGCAAATTAATTGTCAAAATATAATAAATAATTTTAAAAACCTGTAATTAAAGACATTTTGCAACTGAGCTGCAACTTCAAAACATATTCAGGCATAAGTGTTTTTACTATTTATACTAAATGTCTAACCATCTTTCTCTACAGGTTGGGCTATTTAGGAAATCAGGGGTGAAGTCACGTATCCAAGCCCTTCGCCAAATGAACGAGTCATGTGGCGCTGGTGGGGGCGGAGTCAACTACGAGGGCCAATCAGCTTATGACGTGGCCGACATGCTAAAGCAGTATTTCCGAGACCTTCCAGAGCCTCTGCTTACAAGCAAACTCTCTGATACATTTCTACAGATATATCAATGTAAGAACACTCATATAATTGACCTTTTAGGTGTTTTGTAGAAGACCACACACTTGCACTGGCATATTCTGGTACAAAATGTACTCACAAACAATGATATCTTAGCTTTTAAAACAAGAACACACACACACATTAAACGAGCAAGGCATTTCATATCCAGAGGGCAGCTCACAACTACACAAAGACTGTACTATACTGTAGATGCTTGTTCTTGGATGGGTGAATCATTCCGAAAGGGTAAAGAAATCTAAACAAGTTCAGGAAATAGCTGTCAAGTGACGTTTTAGCAAATGCCAGTAGTTACTCACAAGCAGCTTAGTGTGTACTTACCACAGCTATTTCACAGCACGCACACACTCTAATATGTGTGTGTGCTCACCTCAAATATCAGAATCTTAAACAACTCCAAACACGTACATCACTTTGGTAAACCGTTCATAAACTAGTGTGCAGAAGTTGCCAAGGTACATGCTTATGAAATTTTATTTGGTTTGAAGCTGCATTTATTTCAGCTTAAATGTATAAGTTATATTTAGTCATGCAATGTTTTAAGGAAATGTGATCTAAAATATAATATAATATAGTATATAATAGAATTGTATAGATTTAAGAGCTCTGTCGGCCATGTGTCGAAAATTTACAACAATTCTTCCAATTGTGATGAACAGAACATGGTATTATATTGATACTGTAATGTTATGGTACACTCTTAAAAATAAAGGTGCTTCACGATGCCATAGAAGAACCTTTTTGTCTAAATGGTTCCATAAAGAACCGTAACATCTGAAGAACATTTCTGTTTCACAAAAGGTTCTTTGTGGCGAAAGAAGGTTCTTCAGATTATAAAAAGGTAAGAAAGTGATGGTTCTTTAAAGAACCTTTAACTGAATGGTTCTTCTATGGCATCGCTGTGAAGAACCTTTTAAGCACCTTTATTTTTAAGAGTGTACATTGTTCTTGCTTGAACAGACCAGAATAGATTTTTAGAGACAAGATGTCTTGTACCTCACATTAACTCCACAATAACTCCAGTCTTTCAGCAAAATAGTTTGATTAAAGTGGTCTGTTACCACAACCAACATTACGGAGAAAACAACCAGCACAAATATGTTCTCTCAAAGACTATAGCTGACCCCAACCACAAGGGAGGTCTCGGCATCCCACACAGAAAAGCAAGGGTTTGTGTGTGCCTGTTTTGTGCTCACACAGGGTCTTTCATTCCCAAGGGCGAAAATAACAGAAATCATCTGATGAACACTCACACACAATTCCATTCATGACATTTCAGTTCACATCAATTCATCCTTTGCTGTTCAAAAGCTGCTTTTCTTCAGTGGCACATTACAACACATTGCAGATATGCTGAAAATAAGAATCCTTCTGTCGGTTCACTTGATTTATATTGTTGATTTCTGAAGTTTAAACACCCCTCCCTGATCTGGACTAACTCCCTTCCTTCCTTCTCTGAATGACATAATGAAAAGAATAGTGTTGTTGGGTGTACTGATTGTATTTTAACTTATTATATTTTTAGATAAAAAAAAATAAAAAAAAAAGATATAAATATTCAAATATTAAAAATAAGAATAAAAAAATATAAAAATGCATATAAAATAATTACATTTTAATTAAATTAAAAAATATTATACAGTAAAATAATACTATATGTATGTATATATATATATATATATATATATATATATACACCATTAGAAATACTGTTTTCAGACATGGTTTACCATGATTTTTTTTTTTTTGTACGTTTCACTGTATTCTTTGCTTAAAGTGCAGAATATGGCAACCATTTAGTTCCAAAGTACCATTGTATCATCACTGCACCATATATCTGTACCACTGCATACAATCCTCATACATTGTGTTCGGAGTAAACTAATGAAACACCTCTGTCGGTTTCAGATGTTCCCAAAGAACAGCGTCTGCAGGCGGTGAGGGCTGCCGTATTGCTGTTACCAGACGAGAACCGCGAAGCCCTCCAGACTTTGCTATGCTTCCTGAGTGATGTAACGGCCAGCGTGGGTGAGAACCAGATGACCTGCACTAACCTGGCCGTGTGTTTGGCCCCCTCTCTCTTCCACCTCAACACACTGCGGAGAGAGAGCTCCTCACCCAGGTGTGTGTGCGTGTGCAGTCTGTTAAACACACTTCACATAGATTCGCTCATCTGTTTAATTGCAAAGTGCTTGAGGTGCCATCATATTTGACATGCGGCTACTTCAAACCCTTAAACCATGTAATTATACTCTATCTTGCTTGAATAACCACCCCATAAAAACAGGAAACTAGGAAAGAATAGGTTTAAAAAAAAAAGAGAGTTGACTTATGCAAGGCTTTGAATGCCTGCTGCACTTGAAAATGTAGCATTAAATTTGAGTTTGATCATTTTGAGATTAGATTAGTGCTTGCATAATTTTTTTTTTTTACTTTATCCGTTTATCCCTTTGCATGTGTTTTCCTTATCACAGGGTCATGAACAGAAAGAACACTCTGGGAAAACCAGACCAAAGGGACTTGAATGAGAACCTGGCAGCCACACACGGCTTAGCCCATATGATACAGGAGTGCAGAAAACTCTTCCTGGTGAGCATGAATTTACATTTCAGTATATTCTGTCCAACATAAACACAAACAATTCACTTCTGTTTTAAGAAAAAAGCAATCCATCTCTCACGTACGTCAGCGTTATCAAAATGGTGTTCAAACTAGAGGTCTTATCACTCTGCACCAGATGTGTCTCTCTGTCATATGCAGCTCAGGTACAAAGACAAATGCACGCTCATTTAACATGTGCAGACACTCACGCTACAGCACATGTTACAAAAACAGCTACCAAGAACCTCTGCTGAATTTATTTAAAGATTAATGCGGTTGTTGTGCAATGACCAATCCCTCCCAATTACCCATACAATCACGCATAAACAAAAACAGAACCAGAATTAGCAGCCATGGTTACAGATAGCAGTGTTGTTTTCTGTGGATACAGCAAGGCTTTTCTAGTTTTTCTAGCACATATATCAATAATGTTTAGAACAAATGGCAGGTAAGAGATATCTTAGGATCTCCTTAAGATATAGTATTATTTATTTAAAAAAGAAAACCACCACCACCAACACAATAATGTGTCGTTGTTAATATGCTTCTTTTTTTACATGCAGTGATTTGTAGAAAGCTTTTAGTGAATATATAGCTAACCTCTGGCCACAAGTTTATCACATATTAACAGCAAGTTCGTCGTGAACAAACAATTTTACGATGTACACATTCATAGACACTCACTTTCACTTTTAGTACCTATTCAGAGGTCAGGAAGGAAGTGTAAAATAATGAAAGTCAGCAGAAGTTGAACAACATCAGAAATTCAATTTCGCATCATCCACAAAGCAGCATTGTTTTGTAATGTTCACCTACACACTTGCGCTTATTGTTATACCATATGCCACTGCTTTCCCTGAGCAGATCATAATAAACTCCATGATTAGATTGAGTTGATTATGTGGAGCCATTAACATAAGAAAATAACTCAATCTGTGGCTATTACCAAAAGTTATTTTCTTCTTAATGGGCTATTTATAGAGAGCAAATAATTCAAAATGAGAAACGGAAAGATAGCATCTTGTATTAAAGGTCTTCCGCCCCTAAATCTAATGTGCAAGGTCTGGTCGCGCTCTATCCATCAGACTAATGCTTTTTGCAGAATGAAGATAAGTTTCTCTCAACAAACGCTGGAAAGGGACAAGCACTGTGACATGATAAACATCATCAGTCAGGCAGGAAAAGGACAGCGAGCAGGACAGGACACGCACAAGAGCACTCACAGTGGATAAGGGCAGAACGTTGGACAAGACACACACAAACAGGATGAGCCACTTCCAGTGAGGAATGAATCACTCTTGTCACTTCTCTTCCCCTCACATTAATTTTACTCACACCAAAAGCAGTTTTAACATGCAATGTTCTGATTTAACAGAATTAATTTAAAGTAACCATGATTTTTTTTAAGATTTTGAGACTTACAAAACTAGGATACTTCAACAATATTATCATGACTTGTCATTTGAGTAATGTAATACTGAGCTTACAATGTTCATTTTGTTGGTCGGTCCCATAGGGGAAGCTAATGCTAATGTTAATTAGCATGTTATGAACAAGTCATGAGTTTGGCTTTTAATTAATTTTGTTCTCTAATGCGTCCCTGCTGAAAAGACTAGCTTGTGTATCTTGTCTTTTGTAAGCTGGACCCTAAATGGGATGTTGATATGCTGTTTTTTTAACTAGTAAGATTTTTTCATCATAAAGATCATAGGCGGCATTTACACGACACCGTTTTCAACTAAAAATGGAAAACTTTTTTATGCGTTTGGCCATTCATTTACATGACAATGGCGTTTTGGGGGCCTGAAAATGCAAACAGGTGCATTATGTTTGGCCGGCATGCGCGCATACTTGAATCTTAAAAAACACAAAGGAAACCCGTTTCTTTTTTTAGTACGTTGTTATCATGTAAACGTACCCTTAGATTTCCTGGTTAAAAGGATAGTTCACCCAAAAATGAAAATTCGGTCATTAATTAATCACCCTCATGTCATTCCAAAACTGTAAGACCATCGTTCATCTTCGCAACACAAATTAACATATTTTTTCATGAAAACCCTGCATAGACAGCAGTGCAACTACCACGTTCAAGTCCCAGAAAGGTAGAAAGGACATTGTTAAAATAGTCCATGTGACATCAGTGGTTCAACCTTAATTTTATGAAGCTATGAGAATATTTTTTGTGCGCAAAGAAAACAAAAATAACGACTTTATTCAACAATTTTTTCTCTTCTGTGTCAGTCTTTGATGCGCATTCACAACAGTATCACGACAGTACCACGATGAATGTGTGTGCATTTCTCTGCTTGCAAACAAGGTGCAGCACATCCGGGTTTGAAGACTGACATAAGAGAAGAAATTGTTGAATAAAGTAGTTATTTTTGTTTTCTTTGCAAACAAAAAGGTATTCTCGTAGCTTTATAAAATGACAGTTGAACCACTGATGTCACATAGGCTATTTTAACAATGTCCTTACTACCTTTCTGGGCCTTGAACGTGGTAGTTGCATAGCTGGCTTTGCAGAGTCAGAAAGCACTTGGATTTAATCTAAAATATCATAATTTGTGTTCTGAAGATGAATGAAGGTCTTACAGGTTTGGAACGACATCAGGTTGAGTAATCAATGACAGAATTTTCATTCTTGGGTGAACTAACCCTTTAACATTATGGTTATGCTGCCCTAGCAGCCTGGACCAGCATAAAAAATGTATTGCCTATTTTCATTTGTATCTTCTTTGTGTTTCAGATCCCAGAGGAAATGTCACACTGTAGGAACTCTTACGTGGAGCAGGGCTTGAGTCCCATGCGGATGGAGGTGTTGGTGGAAGACTGCGGTTCTTGTAGCTACCAAAGTCTCCTCAAAGACAGTATTGATGCCCTGCTTAAAGAAGCCAAGGACAAATTCAAGGGTTACGACAGCTGCTCAACTCCTGAAAACGCTGAGCTTGCGTATAAAAAGGTAAGGAAACTGCATAAATGCACACCCTATTCGAGTCACTTGGACACTGTCTCTCATATTTCCATTTCATGTTCACGTTCTCGTCCTTCCTTTGCTCATTTTTTTTTGCTTGTGCCTAATGGAAAAGCTGTGTTTTTTCCTTACATCACTTTTTTTTTTCGTGTGAAAGTATCTTTTCCCAGCTCTGTTTTGGACAAGAGCCCACGATGACATCAGTTTGTCGGTTGTTCTAGCACTTCACATTGACCAAAACACACTTGTGTTCACTCAGCCCAGTTCTCTTGTCCTTGGACAGTGTTTCATGGGCCCATAAAGTAGGGCTGTCCAGTCCTGCTCTTGGAGGACCACTATCCAACAGAATTTAGCTCAAATCATAATTAAACACATTTGAAAGTTAATTAAGGTCTTTAGGATTACTTAGAAACTTCCAGGTAAATGTGTTGAGGGAGGTTGGAGCTAAACTCTCCAGGAACAGGATTGGACACCCCTACCATGAAGTAATATCATGCCACATGAACAAAAGTAACAAGATTATTGTGCTGGAACTGTTAATGACCATAGCGTCATGTTCTTTCATTATAGGTTCAGGATGGGTCGTCTCTGCGGCAGTGGAAAGTGTGCGTGGACATGCCTGCGTCAGCTGAGGACATACTGCAGCGTATTCTACGGGAGCAGGAACGCTGGGACGAGGATCTGTTAGAGTGCAGAATTGTGGAGACACTGGAACATAACATGGAAGTCTATCAGTATGTCAGGAACTCAATGCCGCCCCATCCGCCAAGAGACCATGTGGTGCTCAGGTGATTACAAACACTCAGTCTTCTTAAAGTTTTAAAATCTCTTCTATTTTTTTTTTATTCTACAATTGTACTTTAAATTCAAAGTGAAAGATTTCTTTTAAGTTTATAAAAATCCTAAGAATGATTTTGTGTTGTGTTTCAGGTCGTGGGTGACAGACTTGCCCAAGGGAGTGTGTGCTTTGGTGTGTGTGTCAGTGGATCACAAGAGTGCAGCGGTTCTGGGTGTTCGTGCTAATGTTCTGACCTCTCGCTATTACATCGAACCCAGCGGACCCAACAAGAGCCGACTCACACACATTTCCAGAATAGACTGCAGGTATTCTATATTTTAATGTTTATTTAAGGCTTGAGTTTAATTTTAAATAAATGAATAGGGCAAAGTAGAATTAATAATTAATCATTTATACTATAATTATTATAATTACTAATAAAATATGCATATTTGTATATATATTTATTTACTTTAAAAATAAACAATTACTTATTAAGATTATATATATATATATATAATTTTAATAAGTCATTATTTTTGTTTTTAATGATTTTATATTTAAATATTTAATTATAATTTAAAATAAATACTATAATTTAATTATACAATAAAAAATTATTCATGTAATTTTTATAACTAAGAAATAATTATTTTATTTTTAAAGTAAATATTTAATTCAGATATTTTAATTAAATACAATGACATACAAATGTCATCGCTCACATATATATTTTCTCTTTTATTTTAGGGGTCGGTGCCCTGAATGGTACAATAAGCTGTATGGTCACCTGTGTGCTGCAGAAGTGGTGCGGATACGAGACTCCTTTACCTGCCTGGACAAATAAACACACACCGTTGATGTTTCATTTCACCTCTCAACAAACTCTGATGTTAGAGATGAAGATGATAATGATTTTAAACTCCCTTAACATACGATGATCTGAGTCCTTATGTGATATGGACGGACCCACTGTGCCGAAATCAACAAGCTACATAGGTCAAAGCTCTTGCCATTTTGATGGCCATCAAATGACAAGCCTGAAAGACTGGAAATGGGCGTTCCTGCTGCTATGACATCGTCATCACTGACGTCACAACGTTTGACCTTGTTACTGATCATGTCATAGGGTGACTACATGAAACGGGGAGGTGTTTTGCTTCTGAGAAGCAAGTATGTATGTGTATTTCTGAATGACTGTGGAAGTGAGCCTACGTATAGTGTGTCTGATGTGTATGCGTGTGTGTTATTGACAAATGAGACATATTCCATGCACTGGCACCCGCTGCAATATAGTGTTTCTGTGTGCGTCACTGCTACATAGTTACGCAAATGTCTGCAAACCTGTGTACAGTGCTTTCATTATATTTAAGAGAATGGACTGATGGATGAATGGATGGACAGACATGATTGTCTATAGACAAGACGGAAGGTGGTGGCTGGCACACCTTTGAAAGGAAGACAGGAAATGTGAGATAAGAGGAAAAGACTAGTGCATGTAGACACTTAAACAACACAGAGGGTTCCAACAGCACCAAAACCAAAGCTGAGACCAATACAATGTGGACCAATTATACATAGCAAAGTAATCCCAGGATTCAACACAGGACTCCAAAGAAAAACATAATACAGTGTACTCACCCTGAGGCCTGTGATTGGTCGAGATCGGTGCTGCAACCCAATAAAATTCATTTGAGCTCCATGGTCTCGGCCATTTAACATCTTGAGCCCTGGGCAAATACTGAAAGGATAGGAAAAGCTTTTTATTTTGGGTTGGATGTTCAGGTTTGATTATAGAGGCTACCAAGGCAGCAATTTTGTTAGAGGATGGTAGAGAATGTATGAGGGGAAGTGATATCCGTTTGTTTGTCAGTGTTAACCAGAAATGAAGTAAAAGTCTAAAATTGTAACAAGGCTTGCATTTACACTTAACTATAGCCAGGCCTGCGGTCACATCATCAGAGTAGGAGTGCTGCGATCACCAAACAGATTTCTTTCTGAGTCCAGTACTCCTATTGAGGTGCTTTATGATTGTCGGTCCTGGGTTTGATGTCTCGATTTATTGCTACTTATGTGCCTGTCCATGGCAGTGTATCATAAACGTTTGTAAATTAAATATATGCTGCCAAACCGAGAATAACGCATGACAATGACAGTTAATTTAAACCTCTCTGTATTTATATCACTCATATCGTGTTTTTGTATGTATCTTATTTTATTGTAAATGTTACACCCTAAGTTACAGAAAGGAGAAAGTTGTTTATCTTTTTTATTATTAATGTTATTTCTGTATAGATTAATCGTGGTCAAAATGCACTATTAAATGTATTAAAACAGCATGAACGGCTTCCATCTGTGATGTTTTTGTGTTTACCTTATCTAGGGTTTTTAACTGATCAGTTTTCATTCATAATTTAATTTTAAACAAATTTTGGTCAATTTATTTTAAGGTCCAATTCTCGCCATTAACAAACCATTAACTACGACTTTTGCCTCAATAAACTCCTAATTTGCTGCTTATTAATAGTTAGTAAGGTAGTTGTTAAGTTTAGGTATTGGGTAGGATTAGGGATGTAGAATATGATCATGCAGAATATGTGCTTTAAAAAAACAGCCAATATGTTTATAATAGGCATGGTAATAAGCAACTAGTTAATAGTGAGAACTGGTTCCTATAATAAAGTGTTACCCAAATTTCTGTATAGTTGTGTTCAGCACTTACATTATTAGCTAACTGAACCTGTAATAAAACACAGTGAACTGTAAATTAATTACCATTATTAAACAAAATTATCATTATTTTATCAAAAAAAAAAAAAAAACTACACTTATGTACAGTATTTAAAAAAAGTTTAATTGACATGATTGATTGCGCTTATTGACTATCATAACAATAAAAAAAACAATTTATAAATTATTACTTATAAATGATCTAAATATAGTGAACTGAAAATTAAGAGAAATATAACACTACTGATTTTTTTGTTTATTTAATGTTTTTTTCTTTCTTTCTTTCTCTTTCTTTCTTTCTTTCTAAGTGCCACAACATTGTCAAAATCTTGCAGATGTTTTAGTATTTTATGATTAATTGATCATTTGATTGTTAATGTAACATATTTGACTGTTTATGTAACTTATTTGACAATTGATTATAAAAAACCTGATAACTGACATACCTAAACAACTATTACTATAACTTAATTTTATTAAAACACATAATAAGCTTTAGCTTTTTGTTTGTAGGTTTGTAGTTTTTGTTTGTAGGCTTGTAGTTTGTGATTTTCATAGGCAAAATTATTTAAATTATGTTTGAGAAGAAAATGGCAGTTTGTTCATCTCAAGGCAGTGAAACAGCTGTGTGGCTGGTGATCTCAGCGTCTGCTTACATAATGCATCCATGGCACTCAAACAAAGAGGAAATTGTCATTGCAAAGCCTGCAAGCTTGAGGCCAGACTCATACCATACCAGACAAATCCATCCCAAGTACCTGTCCCTCTCTTACACCCTTAACACGTTCAGCAATCTGATTTCCAAGAAAAATAAACAACCCTCCCAGATGGAGTCACATTTATGAACCAATCCAACAGAAAAAAAAAAAACAGTTCTAGAGCTTTTCTGGGAACTGATAAGATACGTGTGAGAAAGAAAGTTTGGGTGGAAGTACGAGAGAGGGAGCGAAAGAAGAACATTCCAGAGTTTTCCCTCTCACTTCTGAGAATGAGCTGAAGGTGAGTTCCCACATTGATAAATGATATGCACTTTAATGTGTAAGAGGGAAAACAGGGCAACAAATTCTTTCAGATTGTGTGTATTTGCAGTTTATGACATCAATTGTCAGCTGTCTCTGACAAGAAAACTATGAAAGACAAAATAGCGGAAAACAAGAAAAAAGAAGAACATTCCAGAGTTTTCCCTCTCACTTCTGAGAATGAGCTGAAGGTGAGTTCCCACACTGATAAATGATACGCACTTTAATGTGTAAGAGGGAAAACAGGGCAACAAATTCTTTCAGATTGTGTGTATTTGCAGTTTATGACCACATCAATTGTCAGCTGTCTCTGACAAGAAAACTATGAAAGACAAAATAGCGGAAAACAAGAAAGAGTGGTATGGATTTTATGACATTCATTAAATGTCCCTAATATATGACAAACAGAATATCAATAAATTATTGAATGCGTCATTTATTCTTGTCAGTACATTTTTATATGCTTAATGAGGACAGTAGGTGGGCCAGGACCAGTGTTGGGCAGTAACTGTTTTTACTAGTAACTAGTTACAGTTGCCTACGTTTTGCAGTAACTAGTAGTGTAACTAATTACTAATCAGATTTCAGTAATAATATTACAGTTACCATCCATAAAACAGCTTGTTACTTTTGATGCCTCAATCCCTACTGATTTGAAGTCCAACAATTCAATAATTCCTAGATTTATTTTCACAATTTTCATGACTTGCACAGGCACATGAAGTCACCAGTGCAGCAGGCAAGCTTGGAATACGGGAAGGCTTACATTCAGCAGATGTAAATATTGCCATTACATTGATTTTGTCAGGAGAAAAGTTGATCTGAACACTAAGCTGTGGCATTACTTTACACTGGCATAAATTGGCTTGTCCGCACGTCCCTCTGATCTTGATATAAATTGTATAAAATCTTTTTAGAAAACGAAACATTTTCTTATGAACTTTTGTGATTTCTTTTGATAAAATACATAATGGAATAGAATCGTATATGGGTTACAGAAATTATAGTTACAATTAGCTTCAAGATACACATGACAATTAGTAAGATTAATACAACACTTTTACTTAAAAGTCACTATCAATCACCACTGACTGTTTGTAATAACTTCTGACTACGATCCAATGTGGATTTTGGTCAAATGATGAGGCAGAAATATATTGTTAGTAAAGAATTTTATGGGGTACATATGGAATTACAACTTATGTGGGGCGTGAAAGAGAAGTAATGTAACTAGTAGTGTAACTAATTACTGTTGCCAAAATGTAATAAGTAACGTGATATTACTACTTTTAAAAGGAGTAACTAGTAACCAGTAATAAATTTGAGTAACGAGGTCAATATACTGGCCAGGAGAAAAGTTATTCCTCAGATAACATCAACAATTATTTATACACAGTCTCTACATAATCATTTGGATATCACGCATTGTCAATACCGTTACAATGTTGTGCATATGATGGTCTTTTTTTGTTATTTTTTTAATGATATTTTTTTCCTGTATGGAAGGATTATATACTTAAAGCGAATTGTAAAAAAAAAACTGGTAGTCAGAAGTAGGCCTACCTTACATCCCCTCACTTCCGCGAGTGTGACTAAATTATACTAAGCCGTTTTAGTCTATTCATACACACAAATAGCCTAATATGCAATTCGGGTATCTGATAGACATCAAAACATTTCGGTGTTTAAAAGAACATGGCTGAACAGCAAATTACGTACTTGTTTCTCTCAGTCTAGCGGCAATGGGTGATTAATCAAATTCTCAGGCTTGTTTTGACATTGGAGATAAACCAGTGGAAAAACTTCATCCAGGATGTGCTCATTGGTATTCTTCTCAGGCCGTGAGTAAGTAGTGCTCGTTTGTGAGTGAACACTGCCTCCTATTGATCACTTTGAGAACATGTAGCTTCTAAACAAACACACAGTAGAAGCAAATACTCTGCGTAGTTCACATCAGTACTTTGTGATTTGTTCTAGGACAAGACTTTTTTTTTTTTTTTTTTAAACAGTCAGGTACAACCACGTTTAGGACAAAAACACTGAAAACTTTACGCTTTTTGCATAGGCATGAGGAACGTGCTGTGTTATTACTAAAAGTGCCCACATGGTGGCAACACAATTACAGACCCAAAAACAAGTACCTCAAAGATGGATGCTCCAAAACACACGTCGTGTGTTCTGACGATTTTTGCGCTCTCTTGAGTGACAGGATAATTAAGTTATAACTTAATACATTTTGTAATTTGTTTGTTGTAAAGAAATGTGATTCTTTGAGACTTGTCACAACAGAAATGGCAGCTCTAGGCAATTAAAACTGGTTCCAGACTAGCCTCAAAAGTCCAGGATCCATTTTACATTGGACAAAAAATAATAATGTTTAATATAATATAATATAATATAATATAATATATAAACACTACGTCTATTTTTTTTTACCAATTTCAAAGCTTTATTTATTTTTTTCACTTCATTTTAAATATACAGCTCTACATTAACAATTGCTCAGCTGAAATACAAAGTCCAAGATGCATACACAGGATTGTGTGAGAGAAAAAACCTTTTGTAATTATTCTTTTTCTAGGGGCTACAAAGCACCCAACTTTAACAATGTATATATACTGTTGCCAGCATCCTGTTACATAATCAGCAAATACATTCATCGTATTAAATACCACGGTCACCAGTATTTCTTGGTGTTGAAATGTCCTCAGGATAAGTGTAAAATGTAAACTTGCAAGTTACATTCAAGCATTTTTCAAGTTTAAATTAAGGTCTATGCATCATTCTTCATTTATAATATCTATAGTTATACTTATAAAATAATTGGCAGTTGAGAAAGGCTGTCGCCACAAAACGTCACCTTCAATGAACGATTCCCTTTTGACATTCCAACTTGACAGCCGTAGCAAGCTGAAGAGGAGCATTCTGGGAAAAGGCTCAGGAAAATAAAAGGCCTTGGATCCTCTGCATCAGACCTCCTAGCATTTTTTTAATTCTCTCCCTTTGCTACATTCACCTAGGAAATCTTTTTCAGAGAGTTCCTCATCCAGTGTCTCTCGTATAGGACCCTCGTCCATTTTCATCTTCATCCTCTCTGTGTGGCTCTTTTACCAGGATGTGAAAAAGGGTCTCTTGCAGTGAAAGGTCTGGGTAAATGCATTGCCCAGTTGGACCACACGACCCTGGCCTCCTCCACGGCTCCTCTCCACCACCACACGAGGCATCTGCACTAACTGTATGGGGCTCTTCCCATCTTTCAAAGCCTGGGTCAGGTTTAAGATCTATTTGATAAGAACAGACAAATATGATTTTACCTGCAGTAGAGACTTTATGCAGCTCTTAAAACACAACACTACTTCCTGATGAAGTCTACCTCTAATTGATTAATTTACTTCTAATACTATACACTACTGCTCAAACGTTTGGAAAAAGTTTTTATATA